>NC_053444.1:20625928-20925928 GCF_007990345.1 Gossypium hirsutum
CCGATAATGAGTTCCGAATCCTTGGAACACACAAACGACTTCTGAACCTCAAACAATCATCATCATCAATTTGAAACTCCGATTCCCTTGTTCGGAACACACTCAGCCCGTTTTGCAACCAATTCATCATCGACTTTTTGAGCTTCACGATTTGATGAGTCAATAATGGTTTGGCTTTTAATTCAGCTACTAACACATTGTCGGGTAGAACAGACAAATGCACATTCATCGCTCGTAAAGCAAACAATGACTTCCGGCTTAAGGCGTCCGCAACCACTTTAGCCTTTCCCGGGTGGTAATCAATGACAAGCTCGTAATCTTTCAACAACTCAAGCCAACGTCTTTGTCGCAGATTCAAGTCTCGCTGAGTCATCAAATATTTGAGACTTTTGTGATCCGAAAATACATGGCACTTCTCACCAAACAAATAATGTCCCCATATTTTTAAAGCAAATACGATGGCAGCTAGTTCAAGATCATGGGTCGGATAATTTTTTCTCATGTGGCTTTAATTGTCTCGACGCATAGGCCACCACTCGACTTTCTTGCATCAATACGCAACCCAACCCAAGTAGGGATGCGTCACTATAAATGACAAACTCTTTGCCTGATTCGGGTTGCACTAAATTGGAGCTTCAGTCAAATAAGTTTTAGTTGATCAAAACTTTTCTGACATTCTCCGTCTATTCGAACTTAACATCCTTTGAAGTAGCTTCGTCATTGGTGTGGCTATCATCGAGAAACCTTTGACAAATCGTCGGTAATAACCGGCGAGTCCCAGGAAGCTCCGAACTTCGGTAATATTTCTTGGAGGCTTCCAGTTAAATATGGCTAAAATTTGTTCGGGTCAACTCGAATACCCGATGCGGATACCACATGACCCAAGAAGCTAACCTCTCTAACCAGAACTCACACTTACTGAACTTAGCATATAACTGCTTATCCGCAAAATTTGCAACACCAGTCTCAGGTGCTCAGCATGTTCGGTCTCATCTCTTGAATAGACCAAGATGTCATCAATGAACACAACTACGAACCGATCCAAATATGGTCTGAAGATCCGATTCATCAAATCCATAAATACCGCAGGGGCATTAGTGAGCCCAAACGGCATCACTAAGATCTCGTATGACATATCTCGTTCTGAAGGCAGTTTTGGGTATGTCCGAATCTCGAATTCGAACTGATAATAGCCCGATCTCAAATCTATTTTGAGAACACTGAGCTCCTTCAGTTGGTCGAACAAATCATCGATACGTGGTAACGATATTTGTTCTTTATCGTCACTTCATTCAGTTGACGATAGTCATGCACAACCTCATGGTTCCGTCCTTCTTTTTCACGAACAATACTGGTGCACCCCAAGGTGAGAAACTTGGTCGAGCAAAACCTCTATCCGTCAATTCTTGCAACTGAGCTTTCAACTCTTTTAACTCGGTTGGTGCCATACGATACGGAGCTATCGAAATCGGCGTAGTCCCAGGTACAAGCTCAATACCAAACTCTACCTCCCGAACAGGTGGTAAACCCGGTAATCCTTCAGGAAAAATATCCGGGTATTCACAGATTCGGGTTTCTTGTCTAATTCTTTGTCATCCAGTACATACGCAAGGTATGCTTCGCACCCTTTTCTACATATTCTGGACCAACATTGCTGATATTACAACTGGCATCCCCTCCAAGTCGTAGACTCAACTCGGATTACTTCGTTATTTGCGCACCTCAAATCAATAGTCTTGCTTTTGCAATTCACAACCGCATCATGCGCGGTCAACCATCCAAACAAGAATAACATCAAATTCATCAAACGACAAAAGCATCAAGTCCGCCGGAAAATAGGAACCTCGAATTTCTAGGGGACATTTCTTACACACTTTGTCGACAAGCACGTAACGACCCAAGGGATTTGACACCCGAATTACGAATTCAGTAGACTCAATAGGTAAAGTCTTACTGGATGCTAAGGTTTCACATATGTAAGAATGAGCAGAACCGGGGTCAATCAAAGCAATTACATTAGTATCCAAGAGAGTAAAAGTACCGGTAATAACATCAGGCGAAGAAGCATCCTCGCGGGCACGTATAGCATAAGCTCTAGCAGGCGCACGAGCCTCGGATCTGGTCGTAGCATCTCTAGATCCTCTCTGACCACCACCAGCATTGCTCGTATTTCAGATGGTCTACCTCGAGCAGTGGTAGCACCCGGTTTCCCATTCTGATTTACATTCTGTTCAAACAACCTCGGGCAATCTTTAATGAAGTGGTCAACTGATCCGCACTTGTAACAGGAGCGGTCAGGGAATCTACAACTCCCCGAATGCCATTTACCGTAATATCGACATTTCGTTCTGTCTCGACGTTCATCCCCAACACTGGCGACCGAAGTGCCTCGTGTACCCACAGGGGGTCGATCACGATCTCGTCTAAAAAGGCCCGAAGTGCCTCTCGACCAGCCCACATCATCTCGAAATTTCTTTGATGCCTGTTGAAGAGACTTTCCCGAGGATCTTTTACGAAACTCTCCAGTTCCCTCATCAACTTTTTGTTTTTCTTTTCTAAGCTCTTCGGCTTTACAAGCTCGCTCGACAAGTACTACGAACTCTCGTATTTCAGAACGCCAATGAACATTTTATATCTTCATTCAGCCCATCCTCGAAGTGTTTACACATAATAGCCTCGGACGAAACACATTCCCGAGCGTATCTACTAAGTCTAACAAATTTTCGCTCGTAATCAGTAACTGACATAGAACCTTGCTTAA
The DNA here is from genome assembly GCF_007990345.1 of Gossypium hirsutum. Lineage (NCBI taxonomy): Eukaryota > Viridiplantae > Streptophyta > Magnoliopsida > Malvales > Malvaceae > Gossypium > Gossypium hirsutum. The sequence continues at coordinate 20,628,690 of NC_053444.1, forward strand.
GCTCAAGAAATTCCTTCCGTTTTTGATCAACAAATCTCTGACTCATATACTTTTCTGAAACTCAGTTTGGAAAAACTCCCAAGTTACTTGCTCTCGGGCACAACAGAAGTCAGAGTACTCCACCAATAGTAGGCAGAATCGCGTAGCAAGGAGATAGTACACTTTAGGCATTCATCGGGTGTACAAGATAGCTCATCGAGTACCCGGATAGTGTCGTCCAACCAAAATTCAGCTTGCTCGGCATCGTCGCTATCCGTAGCCTTAAATTCAGTAGCCCCATGTTTTCGGATTCTGTCAACTGGGGGCTTATTTGACCTTATTTGGTCAGTTACCAGAGGTATTGTAGGTGCGGGGGTGGTATTAGTTGGGAATGGAGGTTGTGGGACAGCCGTATTAGTTCGAATGTATTGGTTGAACCAATCATTCATCACGCTATAGAAAGCTTGTCTAGCTTCATCATTCGGGTTACTAGCATTAGGTTGAGAGTCCGCCGGCGCTGTCCCTTGTGCGGGAGCAAGCGCTACACTCTCAAGATCATCAGCTACCTCTCGGTCGGGATCAGGATCCATTACTATAAATAAACACATTTACAATTGTCAGAAATCACCACACTATCAAGTAATTACATAAAATGGCATGTATAGCTAGACCCAACGCATTACGGTAGTCCTAGAATCGACTAAACCGTAGCTCTGATACCAATCAAATGTAACACCCCGAACCCGAGACCGACACTGGAGTCGAACACGAGGTGTTAACAGACTTTAAACCCCTTATAAAAATATTTCCCAGACACTGCCAATCTGCATACTAGTCGCTTTAAAAATCATATCTTGAGTTTCACAACTCGAAAATCAGTTTCGTGATTTTTCCCTGAAGCTAGACTCATATGCCCATCTACATATTTTTTTCTAGAATTTTTGGTCAGGCCAATTAGTACAGTTTATTAGTCAAAGTCTCCCATGTTACAGGGATCGACTACCCTGACCTTTGCGTATTACGACTTGGATATCTCCTTGTACAGGGCTCCAATACTGATGCCGTTTGTTTCTATAGAAACTAGACTCAGAGAGGAATCTATCCATATATGGTATGACTCCTAATTATCTCTGGTTAATTTGTAATGAATTTCCAAAGTCGGAACAGGAAATCCAGAAACCGTTCTGGCCCTGTCTCACGAGAACCTGAATATCTCTTAACATACTATCCGTATGATTTTTTTGTTACTTTCCTATGAAAGTAGATTCATAAAGGTTTGTTTACATAATTTATTCACTATTTAATTCCCTTCCTACTACTTTTAGTGATTTTCCAAATCTACATCACTGCTGCTGTCAGCATCTGCCTTTAAGGTAGACTTTACCTATTTCATGGTTTCCATGATTCAACTAGCCCTTTTTGCATAAATAGCACAATTTATGAAAGTGATTAACCATCCCCATGGCCAATCCTTGTCAAGCATATCCACACCAAATGATTATAACAATATACTCAAACACATATAAGCCATTTTCGCATGGCTATCCAAAATTTATACAAGTCCAAAGGGTCCACGACCCACAACAAACGGGTAGTCCTATACATGCCATTTCGAAGTTCAACCAAAATTGTACCAAAAGGGAGCTTTGATAGTGTGGGCGACTTTGACCTCAAGATCCCGAGTCCGATAGCTGGAGAACCAAATCTATAAAACAGAGGAGCAATGAAACGGAGTAAGCAATTTATGCTTAGTAAGTTTTGAGCAAGGAATTCCAGCACAACAAAAGTATAGCATTCATATAGCTAAACGGATAATTTCATATGCACAAATTTACGATATCGTACTTGCTTCACATTATCAACCCTTATGTACATACACAAAAGATCAACTCAGCCAAAGGCCGGTAGCTCGTTTATCAACTGAGCGAATACTTATTTGTAAGGGCTCAACTAAATTCAAGCACATACGAAACATACCTCAATGTTGGGATGTTTCGAGAGTATTAACTGGAATTTTACAGCAAGTTCATTCATTCCCAAATCACGTACCTTCAGAATTTAACCGGATATAGCTCCTCGTTCAAATGCCTTCGGGACATAGCCCGGTTATAGTAAGTCGCACAAATGCCTTCGGGACTTAACCCGGATTTAGTAACTCGCACAAATGCCTTCGGGACTTAACCCGGATTTAGTAACTCGCACAAATGCCTTCGGGCTTAGCCCGGAATTAGTATCTCGCACAAATGCCTTCGGATCTTAGTCCGGATATGGTCACTTAGCACAAAGCCTTCGGGACTTAGCCCGGACATCACTCAAATAACCATGCACATTTAATCATAAATCATGGCACATTCGTATTTCATTTTTGTTAGCAAAACTCAAACACAAGACACTTATCATTCTTGCAATTTCGGCTCAATAGCCACACACACAAAGAGCATGATTTTGATTTGCTTAAAACATGATCTAATCAAATCTTAATTTAAGCTCTCTTACTCAAGAACTTACCTCGGGTGTTGTCGAACGATTCCGATAGCTATTCGACCACTTTTTCCTTCCCTTTATCGGATTTAGTTCCCCTTTGCTCTTGAGCTTAATTAAACAAATAAATTGATTTAATCATTTGAGCATCGAAAAGAGGAACACAAGGCACTTAGCCCATATTTATACATTAGACATTAAAGTCACATATGTACGGAATCATGAATCAAACTCAACATTTTAGCTAATTTTTCCCCCTTGGCCGAATATGCATGTCTATTTTGGGGCCGATTTCAACACTTAATACATTCTACAAGTATGGTCACTTGTATTGACTAAACACCCTTTTGTTTCAAGTTCAAAACTTGGCTAATACACACATATACACACTAGTAAAGCATCCTCTCCCTTTCCATCAATTTTACACATGCATTGCTCATTAACATGCAAAAGTTATATTTGGCCTTAGCACACAACTTGCTAGCCGATTCTTCTCCATTTAGCAACCAATGCACATATGTGCTCACTCAAAAATGCTAAAAAGGAGGTTCAAGAATCATCAAGCCACCATCACATGCATCATTAACAAGCTTCATATTTAGCATGCAATGGCATTAACACAAACTCCACCTAGGCCGAATCTTAACTCATCCTCATGCCTCATCACCACAACATCAAACATCAACCAAGAATGATGCATCCATGGCCGAGTGTCATTTCCATCACATAGCAAGATTTAGACCATGGGCTAGGTAGAATTCAAGCTAACAACTAAAACATGCATGCATCTCATGGAACATCATCAAACATACCTTAGCCTAGCTACATGCATGGCCGAACCTCTTCAACCTTTCTTCTTCCTTCCTCCTTAAAATTTTTGGCCAAGGATGAACCAAAGGATGAGCATTTTTTTTCTTTGTTTTTTTTCTTTCTAGTTTCGGCTAAATGAAGATGAGAAAGGATGAACAAAAATTTTCTCCTTTCTTTTCTTTAGCTCACGGCAATGGGGGGGGGGAAACAACTACACACATTTTTTTTTGTATTCATCATACTCCTTTTCATTATTTTATGCCCATGCCCCTTATTTTATTTTTTTCCTACATACCTCACTAGGCCAACATGTTCCCAACATGTTTCCACCCATAGCATGGCCAACCACTAGCTCAAATTTTGGGTAGTTTGACATGCAAACCCATCATTTTCACAACATGCATTAATAGACCATTTTAAATTAGCCTATCATATTTTCACCATGTCTCATATCAATCCCTATTTAATAATTTCTCATGCAATTGGCAAAATTGGAGAATGAAACTTCCACATAGTCATGTACACACATAATAAGCATAGAATATGGAAATCAATTATTTTTATGACTCGGTTTTGTGGTCCCGAAACCACTTCCCGACTAGGGTCAATTTTGGGCTGTCACAAGGGTATTAGCCCTAGATTTTGTATACATAAAATTTGTTGAAAGATTTTCATAGCAAATCCATTGAACAGTAGAGACGACTGAATCCAATTATGAAGGAAGTTTTGAAGAAAGAAATTATCAAGTGGCTTGATGCTGGCATTATTTACCCTATTTTAGACAGCTCGTGGGTAAGTCTTGTGCAATGTGTACCCAAGAAAGGGGGTGTCATGTAGTAAGTAATGACAACAATGAGCTTATACCGGCTCATACTGTTATGGGATGAGAGTGCGTATGGACTACCGCAGGCTTAACAATGTAACTAGGAAGGTTCATTTCCCTTTGCCATTTATCGATCAAATGTTGGACAATTTAGCTAGTAAGGCTTCTTATTGCTTCCTAGATGGTTATTCAAGATATAATCAAATTTCTATAGCACCTGATGATCAAGAGAAGACAACTTTCATGTGTCCTGGTACTTTTGCATTCAAGCGAATATCATTTGGGTTATATAATGCCCTGACAACTTTCTAACGCTGCATGATTGCCATATTCTTGGACATGGTGGAAAATTTCTTTGAAGTTTTAATGGATGACTTCTTTGTGTTCAGAAATGATTTTGAAGATTGCTTAAGAAATTTGGAGGTGGTTTTATGTTGCTGTGAAGAAATGAATCTAGTATTAAACTAGGAGAAATGTCATTTCATGGTCTGTGAAGGCATTGTCCTGGGACATAGGGCGTCACAGTGAGGAATTGAAGTAGACAGAGCACAAATAGAAGTGATCAAAAAATTGCCACCACCCACCAATGTTAAGGGTATTAGAAGTTTTCTAGGATACTCAGGATTTTATAGAAGATTTATCAAGGATTTTTCAAAAATATTTAAACCTTTGTGTACTTTACTTGAAAAGGATAAACCTTTTAATTTTGATAATCAATATTTGTAGGCTTTTGAGGAACTCAAGAAGTGTAGCAGAACCGATTGTGGTTGTTCCAGAATGGACATTGCCCTTTGGACTCATGTGCGACGCCAGTGATTATGTTGTGGGGGCAGTGTTGGGTCAAAGAAGAAATAAAATACTACATGCAATATATTATGCTAGTAGGATGTTGACAGAGGCTAAACTTAATTATACTACTACGGAGAAGGAATTACTAGCAGTGGTCTTTGCATTAGATAAATTTCGTTCTTATTTAGTAGGAACAAAGGTCACAGTCAACACAAATCACTCGGCTGTCAAGTACTTGGTACGGAAGAAATATGTCAAGCTGAGATTGATTAGGTGGATACTTTTGTTACAAGAGTTTGATTTGGAAATTAGAGATCAAAAGAGAATAAAAAATTAAGTGGCTAACTATTTGTCAAGAATAGAATTGAGAAATGAAGCTAAAAGCAAGAAACTTATTAAGGAAGAATTCCCAGATGAACAGTTGCTCATTGCTAAGGCATTACCTTGGTATGCCGACATAATAAACTTTTTAGTAAGTGGTGTAATTCCACCTGACTTCAATGCTCAGAAAAGACAAAAATTTCTTCACGATGCCGAACAATACTATTGGGGTGAACCATTCCTATTCAAGCATTGTGCAGATCAAATTGTAACAGCCCGTTTTCAATGAAATCGGAACAGTAGCTTCAGGACTACAAATCTAACGAGTAAATTATTATTTATTATTATTTTAATGTCTATGATATGTTATTAAGGTCGTATTAAAATTTTGTTAAGAAATTTTGACGTTTGCATGCTTAATTATGTGAAAAGGACTAAATCGTAAAAGGTGCAAAAGTGGAGTTCTATTAGTTAAAGGTATCAATTAGCTATGAAATTTAAACGTGAGTGGACTTAGATGTTGATTAGACCATTTATAGTGTAAGTTGACAAAGATGGACATAAGATTAAGTAATTTGAATGTTAAAACCCAAGGTTAATTTTGTAATTAGTAAAATTAACATAAAACAAAAATAAAGAAAAAGATGTATCATCTTTTATTTCATCTTCTCCATTGAAATATTGAAGAGAAAGAATCCATTTTTAGGGTTCTTCATTCCATCAAGCCTTCTTAGCATGTAAGTGATTTTTGCTCTCGTTTTTAATGATTTTTATGTTTTTTAAGTCGTTGTAACTTAATCTAGCTAGCACAGGGATCAATTTGCAAAACTATTAAAGAATTAAGGTTTTTCCATGAATTTTCTTACATTATTCTTGAAGTTTAATGAAAGATTATGAGTCCTTATTGTTAAATAAAAAAGTTTTGTAAAGTGATTTTTGATGAAAATTTCATTTAGGGACTTATTTGTAAAAGTAGTAAAATTCCATGGTAAATTTGTGAAATGCTGATTTTTATAGGTTGATATAGGTCCCTAGTGAATTTGGCTAGCATGAAATGAGGATGAAATTACTTAGATTTCAATTTACGAGTTTAATGACTAAATTGTAAAAAGGTTAAAATGTTAGGGAAAAATAGTAATTTTGTAAAAATATGAAATGTGGACTGGATTGAATAATAGAAGTATTAAATGGATTGAATTTATCTATTTAGATCAAGATAGACCTTATACTGATTTAGATCAGCAAAAAGCAAAAGCCTCGAATTGATCGACTACGTTTTTATGCTTTGTTTGTTGATTGTAAGTTCGTATAATTAAATACCGTTTTAATGTTATAATGATTTATATGTTAATGTATTAATTGCCATGTAACCATATGATGTATATCCAACGATGTCATGATGATTATCAAGCCCCAATTGAACCTTAGGAATTTGTAGGATACAAAAGACATGTCATTAGGGTTTTCATGTTCTGGGTGCTGGTCTTGAGTGTCCTACTGATGGATGAGGTTCTGCATTTGTTGTAGATACTCCACAGCTCATGTGAGAAGCATTGTGTAGCTTACATTCCGACCCACAGCTTGTATGAGTAGGCCCATTTCACAGCTTGTGTGATCAATGATGTAAAAGAAAAGGAAAGGTTACGGTTATATGTTTAGCACACTTTGTATGAGCTTTCTCGCGTATCCGATGTTATTCTAAATGGTTCAATAGGCATCGAAAGGAAAGGAACAATAAGTGTTCAAATTAACTATATCATGAAATTATGAAAAGGACTGAAATGGAAAGTTCTAATAAAAGTATGTTTTGTTTATGAAAATGATGCATTCAAAGGAAGCATGTTCATGCACAAATAGCTTACCTTATGTTAATTCAAGTGAATTATATTTGAATAATCTAATGATGATGCTTAGGCTTGTGCCAAGCTTATGGTTAGATTATACTATGCTTAATCTTATTTTTAAATAATGAAATGGTAAGTTATGTTTCATGTTTTACGAACTTACTAAGCATTATGTGCTTACGTAGTTTTCTTTCCTATGTTTTATAGATAAATGGAAGCTTGATCAGTTTGGAAGTTCGTCGGAGATCTATCACACTATCCAATGATCATATCGGTAGTTTTTGATGGTTTGGCCAATGTTATAATGGCATGTATAGGTGTACTTCTGTTTAATGTTAGTCGAATGTTGGTTGATGATTTTGGTATGTATATTTGTTTTGGCACCATGTGATGTTGGTTGGTTTGTGTTATCTTGGTGCCTTTGATGCCTAATTAGTATGTGTTAATGTAGATATGGTTTGATGCATGTTTCAATATGGTCAAGATAGGGTATGTTTTAGAAAGGTATTGGACTTGATATACAAGATTGAAATGTGGCATGTATACATGTTTAGGTAAGATTTGAATGAATGCATTTGAGGTACCTTGTATGACATATTGGTTGAATGGAATTAGATTTTGAATTGGCCATTTCAAGCATGTTATGGTATGGTTTTGATGCTTTGGTTATGTGCACAAAATGCTTTTGGGTACATGCTTAATTTGGTATTGGAAATGGCTTGATTTTGGCCAATTTAATGTCCACGCGGCCTGAGACACGAGCATGTAACTCAGCCATGTGTGACACACGGCCCGATGATACAGCCATGTGTCCCCTGTAGGTTTTGAGGTATGCAAGTTAGGCTATTACACGACCTAGCACATGGCCTGGGACACGGGCGTGTGGAGCCATTTCGAGAGTTACACAGCCTGGCACACGGGTGTGTGGCTTGGTCGTGTGACCCAACTCTGAGAGTTACATGAGCATAGACACAGGCTAGGACACGGCCTTGTGTCCCTATTTCAAAAGTAGTAGCCTTGGCCTTTGATGATGCTAAGTCGGTATTGAAATATTTGCATAAGAACATTTTCACATGATTTGGTACATCGAGAGCCATTATCAGTGACAAGGGATCCCATTTTGATTGCAAACTTATGGCCATTGCCTTGCGCAATTATGGGGTGAAACATAGAATTGCCATGACATATCACCCTCAGACGAATGGCCAAGATGAAATCTCTAATAGAGAAATTAAACAAATTTTGGAAAAAGTGGTGAATCCATCTTGAAAGGACTGGTATACTAGATTGGATGAAGCTCTATGGGTATACCAAACAACATTTAAAACACCATTAGGGATGTCACTTTTTAATCTTGTTTACGGTAAGTCATGTCATTTACCTGTTGAACTTGAGCATAAATCATTTTGGGCAATTAAGAATTTGAACATAGATTGGGCTAGTATTGGTGGCAAGAGATTGCTAGAATTGAATGAGATGGAAGACTTTTGAACACAAGCATATGAGAATGCTTGTTTGTATAAGGAAAAGACCAAGCGATGGCGTGATGCAAGAATTTTGCCAAGGCAATTTGAACCTGGACAACATGTATTATTGTTCAATTCGAGGCTCAAATTATTTCTTGATAAGTTAAAATCTTGATGGTCATGAACTTTTGAAGTAATTCAAGTGTATTCACGTGGTGTTATTATTGTTAAAGACCTAAGAATAGGGGCTACATTAAAGGTTAATGGACAACACTTGAAGCATTACTGGGGTGCTCCTATAGAGCGTGACAAACAAAATGTTAGCCTTCGTGATGTTTGATTTTTTTGTTTTCGTTAATAAGTATTTTTTCTATTTTATTTCCCATTGTTATTTTTCCCTTTATTTTTAATACAATTTCATTTCTATTTTATTATTATGAACAGGAGCAACAATAAAAGAAACAGGATTTGTTAGTGTGTACTGAGCTATAGTTTGCTACAACAGTATAGAGAAAATGTTATGCCATGAAAAACTAAATGATGAGGTGTTAATAAAAGAGTTGACTAGTTATAAAATTCCGAAGGAAAGATTTTTAGACAATTGCATTTAGTGAATATTGAGAAACTCAAAGTATGAAGCCTACAATGTAGGCTCGGTTATTTCATTTTCCCCTAAAAAGTCTTTTCCATTTTTAACTTTTCGTCCACACCATAACCCTTTTTCCTCACGTTTCCCATTCCCTAAAAACTATCATCATTATCCTTTTTTGTTTTCTTCAAAATGTTTACATTTCCCACTTTTCACAAAGTTCACATTTTTATGGTTTTCTTGTCTTTAACATCTATGTTATTTTCTATTTGCTGCATTATTTTTCTTTTCTGTTTCCATAACTTTCTCTTCATGGCTCATGTAAAGAGTACTTTTAAAACAAGAGAATCTTCGTACGCTGGCGCCCCACAACCGAAGATATTCTTCAATGCTGCTGCAGCTACAAGGTATTCAACTAATATTCTAAAGCGGCCATTTTGCTTTGAACAAGGATTTTTATTGAAGGATGAACCTCACATGGGGTACGATGAATCAATATTTTTATTGAAGAATGAACCTCACATGGGGTACGATGAATCAATCTCCTCGATTGTAGAAAAGCACAACTGAAGAAGATTTTGTCTACATTCGGGGGATGTTATGGGTAAAGTGGTAAGATAGTTTTACGCTTATGTAAATTCCCTAGATTTTCCCTTCATTTATCTGAGGGGTAAATCTATGCCATTCAATTAAGACCATAATAATGCCCAGTTTGGTATTAAGGAGGTTAGAGATAGTATTCTGAATTTTTTGAGAATATTACATCGGAGGGGTTGTTAAAAGTATTGGAAGATTTATGCATTGAAGGAACGCGGTGGATTATTTCAAGCCAGGAGTGTTACACGGTTGAAAGGGCTGCATTAAAACCAATTGGGAAGGTGTGGTACCACATTTTAAGGAGTCCTCTTATGCCGTCTACGCATAACACGACAATTTTGAAAGAAATAATGTTGTTGTTGCATTCTATTTTACAAGGAAGACAGATAAATGCAGGGAAATTATCTTCTTAGAGGTCCATAGGTGTGCTGATAAGAATGCCGAGAGCTTAAATCTTTCTTCCCTTATTTTTGCCCTATGTAAGATTACAAATGTGCCTTTAGTTGATACTGAGGACATTACCCTCAATAAGGGTGGGATAACACAAGCAATGTCATGCTTACGATACCACACCTGTTCCCATAACAACATCTCCTGCCTCTCATGACCAAAAAATCTTGACTTTTCTAAAGTAGTTAGAACAGAGGTTGTCTCTGTTTGAGGTGCAACAATACCAGATGATGGAAGAGTTGGAACAAAGCAACGAATGCTAGGCTCGATACTAGTCATATGTGAAAGATAGGGATTTGGCATTAAAAGATCCCTCTAGGAAAATTTTTTGAGACCCATGCCAGTCCTACTTTCCCAGCTACATTGCTCTTGTCTAATGAGTGCAGAGAAGAGCTAGTTCCATCCGTTGCTAGAACTGACTCCTTGACTAAAGGAGCCACTACAGATAAAGGAAAAGCTACTAAAGAGGACTAAGAAAAGTCAACCTTTGCCGAACTGGAGAAGGATGTAGAGGAAAAAAAGGAAGAAACAAATGCACCAACCACTGCACCAGCTACTGCCACTGAAAAAGGTAAAACTCCTGTATTGGCATCTTCACCCACCTCTATGTCTACAGAAGATCAGTTAACCGATCAACTGATTGATGAATTAATGGAGACTGACAAAGAAGGTGAGAAAGTTGACCTACGAAAAAGGAAGATGTGATACAAAGTCAATGCTTGCAAGTCCACAAAAAATAGAATTGAATGAAGTGCCAACGTTCCATTCCAAGAAATTTAAGTTTTTTTTTTGGTTTTTCTCTCATGCATTGTGTAAAATTTTTTTTATAATTTGTGTGCATATTCATATTTGTTATATACTGTTCATGATTTTACATACATTGAAGACAATGCATCCCTTAGGTTTGGGAGTGTATTGTGCATCTATGTTCCATTTTGTATTTAGTATGTTCATTTTGGTATATAAGATTTTTTGTCAAGACATAATAATGGTAGCTGTCGTTTACGACTGCCAAATTAAATTCACTTTCTTAACCAACATTAACTGGTAATATAGGGTAAATAGGGAATCGTCCCACGAAGAAGCTTGCAGCAAATATATTTGAAGTGATTTAAAATTAAAGTAATGTAAAAGGCATGCGAAAAAGGAGAAAAGTGGGGGGGTTTATGTTTTATGATTGCTAAAAAAAATCTCAAGTAACAAATAAGCTTTGGCTCGAAGTAAGACTGCTGAAGAGAAAATATCAAGAGAAAAATAATGCTTAGTTATTGACGCCTTAATCCACCCAGCAAAAGTCCTTTGCAACCTAAAATTATTCTAATAAATCAAATTAGCAGCAAGGCTGAAAAATCACCTACGAAGCGACTTCCTATCCCTAGTAAATTATTCAATTAGAGAACGTTCATGATTGAAATCTACCTTTAATTATCTTTGTCTTGACTTGTTAAAGGTTTTTTTTAGAGTTTTAGGGACTTCGCCTGGCCTTAGCCAAAGAAAATCCACCAGCGACTTCTAAGATTAAATCCGAAGTTGTCTTAATTAGCTGCGGCCAATTAATTATCACTAATTCTAAGCTTAATTGAGAAATTCGATTTCTCAATTTGCACTTAAATGATTATAAGAAAAATTCCCAAATTAATTAGGTGATTAATCCAATTGAGTTAGAAAAATTCCTTGGAAGATAAAATCAAACAATTCAAGAATGCCGAATTCGATTTTAGAACAAAATAAATTTTCAAATCACTTGTGCTCGGTTTCATAAGTGTATAACTAAGCTTAAATAAACTAGCCACTCATAGCTAGTAAAACAGAACACGAATCCATTGAAAAGAACATGGATTACAAACTGGTTCTTGGAAGGCGAAGTTCTTCAAGTCGTCCGGTTTCCCTTCTCCCAATTAGCCGAATTTACTAGCTGCTACTCCAGCTCCTTGATTGGGCCTGCTGGTCCAATTTTAGAAAATTCTGCTTGCTTGAGTCACGTCTTTCTATGCTACTGTATATTTTTCTCTGCTTTTTTCGATTCCTTTTTCAACTGCTGGTCATCTCTATTTATAGGATAATAACCTCCAACAATTCAAAATTAAATTTGATCTTATCCCTCTTTACCCTAGCTGAAACCGTCACATGAAAATAGCCTTATCTTAGTAGAGTTTTACTTCAATTAAACTCTACAAGGCTGATGTGATTAGAGTCGGCCACCGCTAGAAGGAAATCAATTTAATTCCCTTGCTGATTTTGTCGCACATTCAGCCTGCTATATTTCTATTTGGACCGACTTTTTGCTCCTGCTGTCAAGACTTTTAGTTGCCAATTAAAAGTGAATTCAGCAGTCGCTCAATCCCCTTCCATCAACTCTATCCGTGAGCTCCTCCTTTGGATTTGTTCGATCCATCCCTACGTGCCTACCTTGCAGCATGTCTAATCATACCATTAAATTGGTGAATTGGAGCGAAATTAAATTATTATGGCATGGAATGTTCTAAATCAATTCAGGCTAAATTATAACTTAATTGACTAAAGATTAATCAACAATTTAAATAATTTAATTGAATAAGTTAAGCTCAAAATTGAACTTAACAAACTCCCCCATACTTAAACTATTGATCGTCCCTGAGCAATCAAGTCAAAAAGAATCAAGAAGAATTTCAGAAATATCAAGTCTAATCAAGAATTGTTGCATCGCTCATGCTTGGGATGAATTTTCAAATCAATCAATCTAGATTTTGGTTTATTCAAGAGAGAAAAAAGGAAATTAATCATGCTTCTTTGATCAATTCTCACCGAAAAGAATAAAATTATTAACACTCTTCACTCATTGTGTTTAGGCTAGTATAATGCTCTCAAATTGAAATCGACCGTAATTAACCACCATAGACTTGCTTGTCCATCTTACCTATAACATAACACATAAAATTCCATAAATATAATTGAGGCTAAATAAAGGTTGTAATGAGGCCGAGGTAATGTGCAGTGGACAGGAGGAATTTATTTGGATGGTGGAGCTAATTTTCTTAGACTAGTTAATCGTCCGGAAGTCATCAATTCTCTTATTTCTCTTTTCTTTTTTTTTTCTTTTTTTTTTCAAGAATAATACAAGAAGATAACTAAATCAATCAGCCTTTCATCATTTCCATATCCCTTGATTCAACCGATCCATCTCCTTGTGATCACATAACGCTTCATTCATTAAATTCACTCGGAAGGCTGCAACTTGCTGCTTCTTTCTCACAAAAATTAGCCTTTAATTTCCAGCTAAACATCACCCCAAATTGGCCAACATATGTGGAAATTATGATGAACTTCCAAACTAAATTAACTAGGCTAAAAAGGTGGGTTGATTCAGGCTTTTGGCTCAATTTCTGGAGGTACATAAACATTGGGAAATTAAGGCTTCAAATTAGCTGACTAACTGGATTAACGTCAAGGTCGGCTTTTATAAGTAATCGTAGCTTAATTCCTATTGCCTTTTAAATCATATTAATGGAAATCAAATGTATTACTAGACTTAATAAGATCTAAAGCAAGTTCTAGAGTAATTGACAGTTGATACAATAATCACACATGAATGAATAATAACCTCTCAAGTTGGCATGAATGTCCCAACTTACTCTCTAGGCTCAAACTCTTCACAAGGACCACATGATTGATAAAGTAGGCAGACTAAAAATCTCTTTAATTTCACAAGACAAAATCAAGTTTTTTTTTCTCTTTTCGAAGACCAAAATCAGTCAATTGAAAACAAAATTAATCCCAACCAATCGACATACAACAATCAATCAATCAATCTTAAATTCATAAAATACACCTTTATTCTTTTATTTTTAATACGTAAAGAAATTTAACAAAATTTATGACAGTTGCTAAATTAAAACAAGCATAAAATATGTTAGAAAATCAATGAATTGATTCCCCCCATACTTAATGTTTGCATTGTCCCTAATGCAAAAGAAAATTTAAAAATTAAAATTTACTTAACGGAAAGAAACAATAATAATGGAAAAGATAAAAGAAAACTTCCCTAAATACGTGGGTTGCCTCCCACAAGCTCCCTTGTTTTAAGTCGTTGGCTCGACATCACAACTCCTTATGGATCCTCAAGATTGATCTCCTCCAACCAAGCTGCTTGCTCCCCTTCATGAAAATGTTTCAGCCTATGACCATTTACCTTAAAAATTTTATTAGTTTCAAGGCTCCGAATTTCGATTGCCCCATGATGATGCACCTCGGTTATTATAAATGGATCAAGCCACCTTGATTTTAACTTACCGGGAAACAGTTTAAGTTTAGAATTAAATAGAAATACCTTTTCCCCCTCCTTGAATTCCTTACGAATGAGCTTTGAGTCACTAAATGCCTTCGACTTACCTTTATAGATGACTGAATTGTCATATGCCTCTAGGCGCAACTCCTCCAATTCTTGCAGCTTCAACTTGCGCGCCTCACCTGCCAAACTATAATCCAAATTGCATTGCTTAACAGCCCAAAATGACCTATGTTCAAGCTCTACGGGAAGATGACATGCCTTCCCAAAAACAACCCTATAAGGCGACATCCCAATTGGCGTTTTGTAAGCTGTTCGAATAGCCCACAATGCTTCATCTAACCGTTGGCTCCAATCTTTCCTATTGGGTTTAACAATTTTCTCTAAAATTTCCTTAATTTCTTTGTTACTACTCTCGTCTTGCCCATTGGTTTGAGGGTGGTAAGCTGTCGACACTCTATGGGTGACACCAAATTGTGCAAATAAAGCTTTCAAGGTTATATTACAGAAATGTGTTCCCTTGTCACTAATTATAGCCCTTGGTACCCCATATCTATTTAAAATGTTGGTTTTAAGAAGTTTCACCACAACTATAGCATCATCAGCTCTAGTTGGAAATGCTTCTACCCATTTCGACAAGTAATCAACACACACAAGAATGTATAGATAACCGAAAGAAGAAGGAAAAGGGCCCATAAAATCAATACCCCATACATCAAATATATCACAAACAAAAAATTATGTAATGGCATTTGATTTCTGCTACTTAAATTGCCGGTGTTTTGACATGATGCGTAATTTTTACAAAATGCATATGAATCTTTATGAATAGTCG
The DNA here is from genome assembly GCF_007990345.1 of Gossypium hirsutum. Classification (NCBI taxonomy): domain Eukaryota; kingdom Viridiplantae; phylum Streptophyta; class Magnoliopsida; order Malvales; family Malvaceae; genus Gossypium; species Gossypium hirsutum. The sequence continues at coordinate 20,643,938 of NC_053444.1, forward strand.
GCCAAAATAACCCACACTCAAGTATTTTATGAGCAGTTCGCTTAGGCCCAAAATGTCCCCCACCCTCTCGAGAATGACAAAAATTAAGCACCGAATCTATCTCACTATCATCGACACAACGCCTAATTATTTGGTCACTACAAAATCGCCAAAGGTATGGCTTTTCCCATAAGTAAAATCGGGCTTGACTTCTAATTTTTTCTCTTAAATGTCGAGGTGCATTCTCAGGAAACTCTTTAGTCATTAAGTAGTTAACTATGTCGGCATACCATGGTAAAACGCTAGACATACTATAAAGTCGCTCATCAGGAAATAGATCACTCGGGTCATCCCTCAAAATTCCAGTCTCTAACCTACTCAAATGATCGGCCACAAGGTTCTCTTTAACTTTCTTATCTTTAATTTCCAGGTCAAATTCCTACAACAACAAAATCCACCTGATTAGTCGAGGCTTGGCTTCTTTTTTATGCAACAAATATTTAAGAGCACTATGGTTAGAAAATACAACAACTTTGACTCCTAACAAATATGCTCTAATTTTTTCTAGGGCGAAGACTACGGCATAGAGCTCTTTCTCGGTCGTGGTGTAATTACATTGAGCTGGGTTCAATAGCTCGCTAGCATACCTAATAATGTAAGACTCCCTACCATTTCTTTTCCCTAGTGCCGCACCAACAGCCCTATCACTAGCATCACAGAAAATCTCGAAGGGTAATGCATAATTCGGTCCTTGAATGATAGGAGCCGTGATTAATTTCAATTTTAATTCATCAAAAGAATTTTTGCAATTCTCATTAAATTCAAATGTGAAATCCTTACCTAAAAATGCACATAAAGGTGACGATATCTGCGAAAAATTCTTGATGAACCGACGGTAAAAACCTACATGACCCAAGAAAGATTGAATTCCTTTCACAGTACCTGGATAAGGTAGATTTTTAATTACCTCGACTTTGGCTTGGTCGACTTCTAAACCTTTAGCTGAGACGACATGCCCCAATACTACGCCCTTTTCAACCATGAGATGACATTTCTCAAAATTCAATATCAGGTTAGTCTCAATGCAACGCCTAAGAACTAACACAAGATGATGCAAACATTGATCAAATGAATCCCCATAAATAGTAAAGTCATCCATGAATACCTCCATTAAATGTGAAATAAAATCCGAAAAATGCTCGTTATACCTCTTTGAAAAGTGGCTGGTGTGTTGCACAATCTGAAAGGCATTCTCTTGAAGGCGTAAGTTCCAAACGGGCAAGTGAAGGTGGTCTTCTCTTGATCCTCAGGTGCGAGCCATCTAAAAAACAAAAATGTGAGCGACCAGCTAACCTTTCTAACATTTGATCTATGAATGGGGGGGATAGTGGTCTTTTTTAGTGGCTTTGTTCAGTTTCCTATAGTCTATACAAACCCGCCAACCGTTCTATACTCTTGTGGGAATCTCTAATCCATCTGCATTGGTAACTATTGTGATTCCTTCCTTCTTAGGTACAACATGAATTGGACTTACCCATTTTGAATCGGCTATAGGATAAATAACATCGGCCTCCAACCATTTTAAAATTTCAGTCTTAACTACCTCCATCATTGGTGGATTCAATCGGCGTTGGGGGTCTCTTTTGGGGACTGAATCTGGTTCTAAGGCTATCTTGTGAGTACATAAAGTCATACTAAGGCCTCAAATATCGGCTAGTGTCCAACTGAAGGCTTTTTTATGTTCCCTAAGAACTCTAAGCAGCTTAGATTCTTGCATTTCGGTTAAAGCAGTCGACACTATCAATGGTAAAGTTTGATTTTCCCCCAAATAAATGTACTTTAAATTTTCGAGCAGCTCTTTTAACTCCAATTTAGGTGGTGAAATTAATGAAGGAATTTCCTTACTAGTCACCGTAAGGTTAGGAAGAATCGGCTTGAATCGTGTCAACTTGGCTGAGTCTAATGCGCAAACTGAGTCAATTAAAGAATCAGAAACGACAAATTCATGCTCATCAATATCAAAAATGCCTTTAGTTAGAACGCTTTTCAACTCGTCCTCATACCCTAATTCATAGACATCTTGAACAAAATTGTCAATTACATCAAGAGTAAATACGAAATTAATATCAGTGGGATATCTCATAGCATCAAATATATTAAATTTAATTATCTCATCATCAAATTCCATAGTTAAATTCCCTTTATGCACATCAATTTTTGTTCTAGCAGTCTTAAGAAAAGGTCTTCCTAAGAATAAGGGCACATCAATTGAATTATCATTAGGTCCCATGTCTAAAACATAAAAATCAGCTGGAAAGACTAACTCATTTACTTGCACTAAAACATCTTCTAAAACACCATCAGGGTAGGCATTACTCTTATCTGCAAGTTGAATTATCAGTCCTGTGTATTTTAATGCACCTAATTGATCCCTATCATAGATACTCCTAGGCATGACATTTATAGGAGCTCCCAAATTGAGCATATCTCTATCAAGTTTAAGGTCTCCTATCTGACAAGGTATCGAAAACATTCCAGGATCTTTACATTTAGTAGGAAGTTTCTTTTGAAATACCGCAGATACATTTTCGCCTAAGCTAATCTTCTCATTACCAATTAATTTCCTTTTAGATGTGCATAATTCTTTCAAAAACTTAGCATATCTAGGCACTTGTTTAATTGCATCAATCAATGGAATATTAACTTGTACCTTGCGGAAAGTCTCTAGAATTTCGGCATTGACGTCGTCTGACTTTTCCTTCCTCAAACGCTGTGAAAATGGCGCCTTCGGTACATAAGACTGAGGTTGGTTATTGGTGTTCTGACTTGCTTGTGCTCTAAGCTTGGGAACCCTCGTTTCCTGCTCAAAATTTGCTGCATCATGCAAAGCAGTGGACTGTTGTAAACGTGATTTCCCTACTTCCTTTGGAGTTGCTTGCGACGGTTGTAAATCAGCCTTTGGCAAGGCTAAATTCTCCTCTTCAATATCACTGAATTGGACCTTTTTTACCTCAGTTTCATCTTCCTCGTCGCTGTTTTGGACCTTCTTTAGTATCGATCTCAACTCCTTCCCACTTCGTAAGGTTATAGCACTGACATTATCCCTCGGATTTGCCACGGGCTGTGATGGTAATCGATTATTTACCTGTGCTTGTAAGTTACCAAGATTGACATTGATCAACGAGGCTCTAGTTTGCAATTGCTTTATTGTCGATTCCAAAGACTGAAATCTTCCATCAGTTTCCTTCTTCTGGTCAACCATCATCTTCATCATTTGTTCAAGCATGGAATGGGTCTTGGTTTTGGCACTCGGGTTTTGATGGGTTGGTTGTGACATATTATATGGTCGGGAATTTTGCTGCTCAAATCTTGGAGGCGTAGCTCAGTTTTGATATCTAAGATTAGGGTGATCTCTCCATCCCTCATTATAAGTAGCCGAATATAGATCATAGCTCCTCTGATTTGGAAAGATGATGTTAGCTTCCCATTCCTGTAATGTCGGACACATATCTGTGGTATGTCCTTCTAAACAACAAATGCCACATAGTGAAGCTTTCGCAGTACCTCCAATCATCAACTTACTTGCCATAGCCGTTAAATTAGCTAATTGAGCCTCCATCATGCTCGACTGGCCTTCATCCATTCGTTTACCCAAGTCAGACCTCCTGAAATCGAATTACTGTGTATTCTGCGCCATATTAGCGATCAAATTTTGGGCTTGCTTAGGAGTTTTATCAACCAATGCACCTCCACTCGCTGCATCGATCATTCCTCGATCTTGTGGTGTCAACCCTTCATAAAAATATTGCACTAAGAGCTGCTCACTAATTTGATGCTGTGGACAACTCGCACATAGTCGTTTAAATCTTTCCCAGTACTCGTATAGTGACTCACCTACCAGTTGCTTAATTCCACAAATTTCCTTCCTGATTGACCCTATTCTTGATGCCGAAAAATACTTCTCAAGGAAAGCTTTATGTAACCCTGTCCAAGTTGTGAATGAGCCTGGCGGCATATAATATAACCAGTCCTTCGCCAAACCTTGTAATGAGAAAAGGAAGGCTCGGAGTTTGATTTGTTCCTCTTCAATGCCATCTGGCTGCATAGTTGAATAAGTAATTAGAAATTCATTAATATGACGGTAAGAGTCCTCACCTGGTAACCCATTGAATTTCGGTAATAAATTCAAAAATCCCGAATTAAGCTTTAATGGCCTATCAAGGGCGGGATATGTGATAGATAGTGGTTGCGCAGCCAAGTTAGGAGCGGCCAATTGCTTCAAGGTCTGGTTAGCCATGTTGGAATCCTCTGAAATGTTAGACTTATCGTGGGGGTTGGAATGATCGACTTGCCGATCAGTGATGTTAACAGGGTCTTTCGATGTTCGTCTTCCACTCCTTAATAACATATACTAAAGGGACTAAACTACCTGCATAAACAAAAACAAGAAAACAAAATAAGTTCTGAAAATCAAATAGATTTGACTACGTCGCTTCCCCAGCAACGACGCCAAAATTTGGTAGCTGTCATTTACGACTGCCAAATTAAATTCACTTGCTTAACCAACATTAACTGGTAATATAGGGTAAATAGGGAATTGTCCCACGAAGAAGCTTACAACAAATCTATTTGAAGTGATTTAAAATTAAAGTAATGTAAAAGGCATGCGAAAAAGGAGAAAAGTGGGGGGTTTATGTTTTACGATTGCTAAAAATAATCTCAAGTAACAAATAAGCTTTGGCTCGAATTAAGACTGCTAAAGAGAAAATATCAAGAGAAAAATAATGCTTAGTTATTGACTCCTTAATCCACCCAGCACAAGTCCTTTGCAACTTGAAATTATTATAATAAATCAAATTAGCAGCAAGGCTGAAAAATCACTTACGAAGCGACTTCCTATCCCTAGTAAATTATTCAATTAGAGAACGTTCATGATTGAAATCTACCTTTAATTATCTTTGTGTCTACTTGTTAAAGGTTTTTTTAGAGTTTTAGGGACTTCGCCTGGCCTTAACGAAAGAGAATCCACCAGCGGCTTCTAAGATTAAATCCGAAGTTGTCTTAATTAGCTGTGGCCAATTAATTATCACTAATTCTAAGCTTAATTGAGAAATTCGATTTCTCAATTTGCACTTAAATAATTATAAGAAAAATTCCCAAATTAATTAGGTGATTAATCCCATTGAGTTAGAAAAATTCCTTGGAAGATAAAATCAAACAATTCAAGAATGCCGAATTTGATTTTAGAACACAATAAATTTTCAAATCACTTGTGCTCGGTTTCATAAGTGTCTAACTAAGCTTAAATAAACTAGCCACTCATAGCTAGTAAAACAGAACACGAATCCATTGAAAAGAGCCTATAGACATGAGCAAGGTAACTTGAGGTTTTGCTCTCATGAGAGGCAGACCATTTTAGAACTCTTCTGTGTAGTAAAGTAGATACGATTTTGCCAAGGTATTATTGACAGTAAGGTTCGATTCTGGGTAATCCCGACCTTTCAAATTAACATCACTCTATTTCTATTCTTTGTCGTAGTAACTTTGCCACAACATATTTAGTTGTTTATTTCTTTGTTTAATTTTGTTGGGATAACACTCTCGTTATTGCCATTAAAATTTTTCTCTCACTTTTACCATAACATTTCCAATTATTCATCAATTCCATCTACTGCATACATCATCATTCGTTTGAATTATCACTGCATACTTACCGTTGTTTACCATAGCATCTTATTCATCAGTCTTTCTATAACATTAACCATATTACAATAACTTGACCAATTTTATGCCTCAATCTAATCCTCGTGGGAATGATACTCACTCATCACTTTATTGCTTGAATCGATGTGTACACTTGAGTTTCGGGACCACAAATTTGATGTGAAAATATTTATTATTATTATTTTAATGTCTACGACATGTTAGTATTACCGCATAAAAATTTCGTTAAGAAATTTTACTGTTTGCATGCTTTATTTGATAAAAAGGATTAAATTGCAAAAGGTGAAAAACTTGAGTTCTATATGTTAAAGGGATCTAATGGACCATTAATGGAGTTTGAAGTTTCAACTAAGTCTTATCCTTGCATTTAAGTGATTTTTAATCCCGTTTTTAATGATTTCTATGTTTTTGGAGTCATTGTAGCTTAATCTAGCTAGCCCAGAGACTAATTTGCAAAACTATTGAATGCCTCGGATTTTACCATGAATGTATCTTAGTTGTTTGTGATGTTTGGTGGACGAAAATGAATCCTTGTTGTTAGATAAACAACTTTTGTTAAGAAAATTTTGATGAATTTGTCAATTAGGGATTAAATTGAAAAATGTGAAATATTTATGGTGTAATTTATGAAATAATGAAATGAGTGGGCTGCTATGAGCTTGTATGAAGTTCGGCTAGGCTTGGTAGGGATGAAATTGCATGAATTTCATTTTACGAGCTTAAGGACTAAATTGTAAAGAAATCAAAACATTAAGGGAAAAAGTGTAATTTTTCAAAAATGTAAATTTGGATTGAGTTGAATAGAAAGTTAATAAATTGATTGAATTTATTCATTTAGATCCAGATAGACCATGTATGGCTCTAGATCGAGGCAAAGAAAATGTTTCGGATTAATTGACTTCATTTCTACGTTTATCGTTGAGGTAAGTTCATACGTTTAAATAGCGTTTTAAATTATTTTTTAAATGCTATTATTTTATATAATATCAAATTGTGTCTCAGTGGAATAACCTAACAGCGTATCGGCTATCAAATTATAAAAAGGGATGATAATGACCATCAACAATGAAAAGGGATGGTGACGACCATCAAATAATGTAAAAGGATGGTGACGACCATCAAATAATGAAAAGTGATAGCTTTGGCTATTGAATTATGAAAAGGGATAGCTTCGACTATCAAATTATGAAAAGGGATAGCTTCAGCTATCGAGCTGTGAAAAGGGATAGCTTTGGCTATCGAGCTATGAAAAGGGTTGGGACAACCATCGTGATTTTACTCGTGTGAGCTTCGGTAAGAACTGTCGATGCAATTTACCTTATTATTATGGAAGGTAGGAAGTGTGTGTTATCCATGGCAATGAGAAGTATAAATTCACTTGATTTAAGTTTATGAATCATTTATTGTTATGTTGGATTGATACATATGTATTTTAAGATTATGCAATGTACTGATAAGCATAGTTTGTATACTACAAAATTACTAAGCATAACATACTTATCTTATGTTTATTTTCTATTTATTTTAAGTCGTTGGAGACCTATCACACTATCCATCAGCTATATCGATAGATTTTGGAGCTTTTAAGTCTTGGTTATAATGGCATGTATAGTTGTTTTGGTTGATGCTATAACCATTATGTTCTATCTTGTAAATTTGGAATTTTGAATGATGAAATGGTGTTAAGTTGGCATGTATATATTTGGCTTTGTAATTGTCATTGTTTTGGTGTTTATGGAAACTATATGATTGAAGTTAAAATGGTAGTTAAACATGTTTGTTATAAATTGTCTTTTGATATGGTTGAATGTAGTGATTTGGTATATTGGTTATAAATGACATATATGGCTAATGGTGCTAGGTGTTAAATAGCATATTAGGTACTTTTGGTGTGAATTTGATTGGTAAGCAAAGTGGTAAGTTTCAAAATAAACTTAGTTATATGTTAGTTGAACTTTTGGGCAAACTATGTGTATGCTTATATATGTTTAATTGTGGTGATTGAGGTGCCTTTTAGGCATATTGGTTGTATGCTTATGAACTCTATTTGGATAGCTTGATTATGCATGTTTTTAGTGCAATTTGAAGACTTGTTTATATGTTGAAAATTGATTGTAGGTAGATGCATGAATGGGTGAGAAAAATGGCTTGGAAATGACCTATTTCTCATCCACACGGCTAGAGACATGGGCGGTGTCTCAGCAGTGTGTGACACACGGGCGTGTGTCTCAACCGTGTGTGACACATGACCTTGAAACATGGCCGTGTGTCCTCTATAGCTTACAAAGGGTTACAAGTTAGGCAGTTACACGGCCTAGCACACGGCCTGGCATACAGGCGTGTGAGGCCAATTCGAAGTGTACATGGCCTAGCACATAAGCTTGTGGCTTGGCTATGTGACCCAAGTCAAAGAGTTACACGGGCACGGACATGGGCTGGGACACGACCGTGTGTACCAACTTCGAATGTCCACATGGCCGTGTGACCCTTGGAGTTTGAAAATTTTCTCATTTTTCTTAAAAATTCTATATGTTTTGGATTTAGTCTCAATTTTTTTCTAATGTGTTTTTAGGGCCTTGAGGGCTCGAATAAGGGGCAATATGTATGTCTTTGATTGGTTTTTCTATGATTGGTGATGTGAATTAAATTTTTTAAATTTTTGATTGTTTTGAATTGAAATATCTAATAATGCTTTGTAACCCTATTCCGGTGATGGATACAGGTTAGGGGCGTTACATAAATGCCTACTTTACTTTAAGTAACCATATGTTGAGTGTTACCAGTAGAGGGAGGTAGAATACTTGGTTGGTCCTCATCTAGAGCACTACATGATAAGGAAGATGGAGACAAATGCTGATACAATGGATCAATTGAAACTGATGGAACTGACAAGCTAGGAACCGCATCGTGAGTAAGAACAGTAGAACCCAGGGGTGAAATTGTGTTAGAGTCAGCGCAGAGGCCACCCAAGACAGTTGATATAGGAGCAATAACAACAAAGGAAGGTACAATAAGAACTGGAAGTGTAGTAACATAACTTAAATCAACTGAAGGCATCGGAGGAGAATCTGAAGATGAAGCTTTGACAAGAGAAAATATTCCCTCATCAAATTTTACATGGAGAGTAATGTACACACGACCATTCTTGTTAACACAATTATATCCATTGTAGTTGGAAACATACCCCTAAAATGTACACGATGTTGATCGATAGTGCAACTTGTGTCGATTGTAGGGTTAAAGAAGAGGATAACATAAACACTCGAATATGTTGGGAAATTGATAATCAGGTTGTTGATTAGAAAATTTTTCCACTGGAGGTATTCCACTCAATGCTTTTGTAGGAAACATATTCATAAGATATACTGAAGAGGAAAATGCATCAACACAGTAAGAAAGAGGCAAAGACGCTTATGCAAGTAAAACCAGTCTGATTTCTACAATATGTCGATGACGCCACTTCACCAGTCCATTTTTCTTAGACGTGTGCAGGCAAGAAAAGCGGTGTTTAATGCCAAAATTCTTGAGATGAAGATCAAAGTTACGAAACTCACCCTTACCATTTGCTTGTAATTGCTTAACCTTAACCCTCAGTTGCAACTCAACATGCTTTTTTTTTAAAAAAAGCTTGTAATGTATCAAACTCTTTCTTAAGGAAATAAATCCAAGTATGCCTTAAAAAAGCATTTAGAAAATAAATATAGTATTGATATCTAGAAAAAAAAAGGGGCAAGACCCACAAGTCGGCAACAATAAGTTCAAGAGGTGCAAAGTACATTTATTTTGTAGGTTTCAAAGGCAATTTATGACACTTGCCAAGTTTACATGCAATATACAGAGAAGATGGCTTATTACGTGGAACACTAATATTACAAGACTTCAAAGCATGAACTAAAAAATCAAAAGAAGGGTCACCAAGTCTTTGATGCCAACGAGTCAGCTTGAAATCTGATTCAGTCCTTTGAGATGAATCATCAGCAAATTTATTAGTGGCAGTGAAAGCAAGCACGTTGGTATACAAGCCATTGGACTTAGTGCCTTGGAGCATTATCTTGCAAGTTTCCACGTAATAGCCCGATTTTTAGTGGTAACAAAAAATTTAGTTTTAGAACTTTATTTTTATAACTCAAGTTCGTAAATATTATTATTAAATATTTATGGAGTTATTATATAAGTGAATTAAATTTTGGATTATTAATTTAGCTAAATTAACGATTAATTAAGGTCCACGAACTAAATTGTAAAATTCCAAACGCTATAGATTTTCAATTAGGAAATAAATAAGGACTTAAATTGAAATTAAATTAAGGTCTTAAATTAAAATAAGACCATAGTAATTAACATGATAGTGGACGGTAAGCATTATATGCCTATTAAACAAATTAAAATAAACTTTATCTATAAAATTTATATCATAAACCGTGGTAATGGAAAGAAAGAGAGAGATATTACCTTTCTCATTTTTCAAACACCGATTCTAGCTAGGAGAAGAAGCCATAGAATCAACCAAGGGTTCTAAGTTTCAAACCTTCAATTGGTTAGTGCAATTTAGTCGTTTTCTTGTAATTTTTATGTTTTTGAGCTCCCAATAGCTCGATTTAGCTTAGCCTATGTACCAATTTGTAAAACTTTTAAAGTTTTTAAAAGTTACCATTGTTAACTTCTTGAAGTTTTAGATATTAAATTAATAGAATTTAAGCTTAGAGGTGAAAATTGACTAAACTGTAAAGTTAATTGATAGTTTCATATAACAGGGACAAAACTGAATTAATTGTAAATTTGACTGTAGAAATGAGAAATAAGAATTCCCTAATAAAAAATAGTTCAATTGGAACTCAAATTGATGTTTTCAAATGAAAGTTATGTTAGTCTTGATTTTAGAGACTAAATTGAATAAAATGTAAATTTTTTATAAATTGATAATTGAATGCAAATTGGTTGAAAATTGATTGTGTAATGTGTTTATGGTTAATTTGTAGCTAACATCAATTTGGATTCCTCGAAAAGGAAGGGAAAAGCTAATGTCATTGACAAATAGCTCGAAAATTCTAGTTTTTATTTCTTTGAATTGAGACCTATTTAATTATTGCATTTTCATGTCATTTCACATTATACATTGTTGAGGTAAGTCGTTGACGGCTATTTGATATGATATGGCGTGTTTGAGATTGATATCCCATATAGAGACTGAATTGAATAAAATACAAAATTTAGAATTTACTTGATATTTGATAATTGCTATAAAATTATGTTATATAAGTCATGAAATTGTGATGTGTTGGTTACTAGGGTTATAAAGAATGAATTGACTAAATGACATCTTAAATGGAAATACAATATGTGAAACGAATGGAAAATAAGCCCAAGTGGCTGATTTAGTAGTAATGAGCCTATAAGCTCAATTATGATATGCAATGAGATGATAAATGAGATATATGTGTATATGTATGCTGAAGATGAAGAAAAAAAATGAACATGGATATAACTAGATATGGTATTTTGGAATGAATTAAATGGTTTACGAAATGGTTGTGAAAGTGATAAACTAGTATGCATATCTTGTGAGTTTTTATGTAAATTTGATTATAAACTTGTCATGAGATTAGGCTAGGAATTGTATGTATGCATGTTACATAAGTGTATTTAATTTGTTTGAACCATAGATCCTTTTTTAATTTTTACTAGATAGGAAGAAGTAGTCTGAAGAATTGTTCAGTAGGGTTTCCATTTGAATACTGGATAGGAAGAAAACTTCCTTTCGGGAACTCTCTACATGTTTACCGATTCTTATTATTATGATTGAACTTGGTTGTTCTTGTATTTAAAAGAGTCATTCGATTTTTTTAGCCAAAGATACAAGAAAAGGTCCCAATGTTAAGGGAAAGAACCCGTTGAGTAGAAAGCTCTGTGTGAAGGTTTCTAGTGAGTTCCTTCTTACTTTGAGTCTATTATTTGTAATAATATGTTTAAACTTTCTTGCTATTTAGCCAGGTAAGTCACCTTAACCTTTTGTTTTTGTAACTACGTCAAAGGGATGTGGTAAGGAGTCGATGCATGTACTGTTAAAGTCAGTAAATCATAGACAAAGATTTTTGCATGTGCATTGGTATAAATACTCCTTCCTTGGTGCACAAGCTCCTTATCCAGAATGGTTAAGGAGGTATCAGAGGGTTGATATGTATGATGATGAAAAGAAGATACAATATATTATGTTTTGCCTCTGGTATGACACTTTGGTGCAAACCGTGACTGGTGAATACCCGACCTTTTGGGGGAACACTTTTGTGTTTGATTACAAGGAGAACTAATGGGGGTACGAAGGTTATGATTGGTTTATTCAATTTATAGAGCGATATGAAGAAACAAGAATATTAGTTTTTTAGAACAAGGATCAGAAACTAGTACAAGGAAGAGAGTATACTGTTAAAAAAATGTATCTTGTGTTAGACAATGTGTGTATATTACTTGAAATGTGAAAAGTATGAGAAATCGTCATAAAGCGATAGCTCGTAATGTGATATATAAATAGTGTAGTCGTGACTTGTGTCTGTCATATGTGGGTCTCTAATTGGGGATAGTGTTCTTTAGTGGGAAGTGTTTGCTCGTAGGAAGTATCTGTTATGTAAAATCCCAACAGTAAGGGGTTAGTAGAATCGGGTTTGTGACTCGAGAGAGAGTGATCATGCCTTAAAATTTTAAATTATCTATGCACTTATTAGTAAATAAATGAGGTATTGGTTTCTTGGTTATGTGTTAGTGTAACATTTCTTGAAACCCAAGTTCAAATCCCTTCTTTCGCATCATTTTTATTATTTTGCAATTTTTTCCTTAAACCCTAGTTTGTGACATGTCTTATTTTTTAAAATAAATATTTCAAAACTATATAAAGAATGAGTTATTGGTTTGATGGTTAAACATTAGTGAATTTATCCTTGAGGTTCTAACTTCAATTCCATTCCCATGCAAATGATTTAATTTTTTTGACAAAACCCCCTTGTTTTAATGTGTGGGCCATCCAAGCCTAGTTAACCTTGGTATAAATATTAATTATTTACTAATAATCAACCTTTAATCCTCCTCCTCATTTCCTTAGTCGTTCCTCTCCTCCTCTCATCTCATTCTCTTTGATTTTACAACATGTTTGGTTGGGGGAATAGGAATGCATTCCCCCCCCAATTTGGTGGCCCATCACTATTCCATAGTTTGGTTGGCTGTAATGGGCTATTACAGCCCTATTCCATACAACCTTATTCAAGGCAAAATTGTCGTTTACCATTCAGCTCTCTACCCACGAAATACCCATTCAGTGTGTCTGAGTTTCAACTTTACCCTTCTCTCTCTTTTTCATTCTCACGTCTAAAGCACTCTCCCTACAGGTCTGAGTTTCAACTTTACCCTTCTCATTTCTTTCTCATGTCTGAAGCATCTTTTCTTTTTTTTCATTATTCTTCCCATTTCCTTCCAACCATCTCCCTCTTTTTCATGCTTCTATCCTGACCAACCCTTTGACAAACCCTAACAACCCTCAAAAAGGCCTCCAATCACGAATCGTATGAGGTGGAAACTTGAGAAGAGAAACAATCAGATTGGTTCGATGTGAGCAGTCATCCCAAAGGTAACTCTACTCCCGTTTTGATTTCCTTTTGTTCTAATTTTTTTGTTAAATTAGTAGAAATAATAGGTTTCTTTTCAGTTCAGGGTATTTTGATTTCCACACATTTTTTCTTTTGCTTTTTCTCCAAATCTGAGCAAAACCCAGATGTCAAAAAGTGGTAATCTGTGGGTATTTGTTGTTTTTTTAAGTTTTTCTTTTTTGTTTGATTTAATCTAATGTTTGTGTTTTGATTGTTTCTTTTGTTCTCATTCTCGTTCTGGTTGTTCTTGTTCTTGTTGTTGTTTTTGTTTGTTTGTGTTTGTGTTTGATGTTGGAATCTACTGCTAAGATTGGGAACATGAAGGATTATGAAGAGTTTGAAATGTTATTAGATAAGATCCCTCATGCAACATCTCATAATCATCATCATCATCAACATGAGAGGAAGAATCATGTGAATGGGTCATTACATGGCATTATGGTAATGGTTTTATGTATGATGATGAACCATCATCAAGTTACATAATCATACATGCGTTTCCCTTGTAAGCGATTTCTCTTTACTATCAGATGGTTCATCTTCAAGCTTGTTTTCACACAATGGACAATCTTTATCTGACCATGGATCACCACCACCACTATTAGAGGACTTTAAGCCACACTTGTTTGGTGAACTTGATCTTTGTAGAAACTTTAGTAAACTGTATATTAGCAACGATCAAGAGAATTTGGGTTCTAGTTTTAGAGATTTCTCTCTTGAATCCAATGGGATTCAACATTTTGATCAATTCAATGTTGAGAAACATGGTGTTTGTGATACATTGAGGAAAGGGTTTTCTAAATTTATGCCTTTGAGTTTCAATGGTGGAATGAATATGGCATTTTCTGGTTTGCCCCATAATTTATTAGGTCTTCAAATGCATGCTTACAAATGTGTGTTACTTTATTAAACATTTGTAGCATTTTCTAGAATGATATTTGGTAGTGCGATGTCACTAGGTATTTCTTTTCCCAACTCTCACATTCTTGCAATAGAACTACCTTTTTCTTTAATGCTGTCATCATTATTATTGAAATGTCTTAGGTGCTTTAAATTATGAAAAATAAAATGGCAATAAAACAGGTGGGATAGGCATTGCTAAGATGATCAAACGGATTGAAAGAAAGGAGTATATGGGACTTGATGATATTTGCTCCTATCAGCCTTAGCTTGAATTGGAAGAGTAGTGAGAGTTTAACTGCAAAAGTCCCCTGTACAACAAGACATATTACAATTATAGATGTACTACGTGTTACGAGGCCAAGCCTCCATTACCAAAATAAGAGAATAAAATTTCATTAAATTATGATAATGTATGATCCATGTTTTAGCAAGAAGCAGAATGTGCTGTCAAATATTCAATTTTTTTTAGAATAATGATTTTTATGATACACATGTAGTACACATCTATATTACTTATATTGTCTAATTAAAAATTATAATTAAATAATGTTTTATATTACTTATATTATTTGATTAAAAATTATAATTAACACTATCTCAACAAACGAAACAAAAAAAGTAAAATGCTACAAAAAAATCATTTTTTTAATAAAAAAGGAAGATATTTAACACACTTTATTAATCAAATGGTTATTTTTTTAAAAAATAATTATTAAGTCATCAATTAATCAAATCCACAAAAACACATTCTTTTCTTTTCTTTTCTTTTCTTTTCTTTTCTTTTCTTTTTAGGGTGATTGATAAAGATATGAATTTCAAGTTTTTATAGTATTATATATTATAAAGTAGATAATATATTATTTTTATAGTATTATATATTATGATTTTAGTAAATTTATATAAGAATAATTATATTAAGAATTTTATTAAATTATATATTTTTTATTAAATTATATTTAATAATAATTATGTTAAAATATGATTAAAGTATTTATTATTTATATTGATAATCTTATTAAAATTTAATAATAAATCATCTACCTAAAAAAAATTCTGCTAAGGGTATTCTGGTCATTTTAGTTTTTTTCTTATGCTATTACAACATCATTCCATTCAACCAAACACAGAAATACTATTACAGTTCTATTCCATTCCATTCAACCAAACAATTGAATTACTATTACAGTTCCATTCAATTTTAACTCTATTCAATTACAGCTTTATTTCATTACAGTGAACCAAACGTGGCCTTAATCTTTTTTTCCTTTCCTCCATTGTTGTCGTCGCCTACACCTAGTTTTACCATCTCTTTCTTTCTTTTTCTTTTTCTTTTTGCCACAAGATTTGTTAACATATTCTCCACCATATTTCTGCCATTTTTCCTCATTAAATCAACCCCAAATCTGAAATCTTGAACTCCAAGATCGAACCCCAACATTGCTAAGAAAGTGCCATTGCCGTTTCTCTAGACTAGCTTGAGTAAGGTCTCTTCTCTCTTCAATTTCTTAATTAATCTTGTCCATTAAAAACCTAAATTTCTAGATCTCAAATTTGCGGTATTTTAAATGACTTAAAGGTATTTTTCCAGAATTTAATGAGATCTCAAACTGTTTTAAAAATAAGCCCCAATTTTGGCCACCGCGATTGATGGTGTATACACCAATGGGCAAGAAAAGGGGTTGTTTTGTTTCTTGGTTCTTGCCTATATTTTTCCAGAATTAATTTGAGTTCTTGAACCCTCCTAATCATCTTTTCAACCTATTTCATTTATGGAAAAATTATATTGATCAATTGGGCGTTCGGAATCCACAAATTGCGAAGCGTAAATGCAATTAAGGGTAACTAGTTTGTTATTTTGACATAGTTGTTGGGTAAAGGTTATGAATTGATTAAATGAAGGAATTTAATCATTAATTAGATACTTATTTTCTAGTATATTACTGAATTAGGTGCTGACCCAAATGCCCCGAATCATCTGTAAAGGTGAAGAACGATTGTATGTACGGTTTGCAATGAGACAGTGTATGGAATCTAACTAGTTTGGATTCATAAAATAGTTATAATTTCAACGATTGGTTTGAACTCATAAGTGGGTGTTTGTGGGCTGGTTTAATGTTAAATTGATTGAATTTATATTGAATTTTGGTTTAGGTTCGTTTAACGAATTATTAAGGAAAATTGGAAGATTCGCTAGTGTATTGCGAGGAAACGAAAAATAACGTGTGAGTCCGAAACTCATAAAATTGTTTGAAAATGTTAAACATAATGTTATATATCATAAATTAGCTTGCTAATTGGATTTTTTTTTCACAGTCAAATTGTTGATTTTGTGAGTGGCTGAACCAGGTATGTTTCGAGCCTTAAAAGATTGACATGTTGGCAAAATTTCTAGTTTGATAGTATGGATGTTTGATTGAGTTTGTAATTGTGTATTTGATTTATGAGGTATGAGAATGTTTGACTGAATGATATAATGTGTTGATATATTAAGCTTATGTATGATTTAAATGAATGAGATATTTGTTACAATATGTACTGAAAAGGGTGCTGTTTATGCACAATGAAAATTCGTAAAGTATGTGAAATTGAACGATATGGATTGATACCAACACAATTGTAATTGGAAAGATTGAAACACTGTTTCCATTTACTGAAAGTATGTGATTATTGAGGACATGCTCAGTATCTCAAATGAATGTGAAAAGTATTGAGATATGATTTTGCATGAGATTGGTTGACATATTGCATATGCATTAGGTTGAGATTTTGTGGTTGATGGAGGAGTTCCGTGGAGTACCTGTGGCATATTAAGTCCGCATTATTCGTAGTTAGTGCATTGCACCTGGAGTACCGAGGGGATTGGCGATTTTATCGCTTATTATATGTTATTGGCGATTGTATCTCACTATTTGATATCTGACAGATTTTTTGGATTATTGATTATTCTGTGGTTTTACCACATCGAGCTATACTCATAATCTTTTGGATTTTGGCAGACGGGTTCTGGGAACTTGTGGTGTGTAGCGGATGGTATTGGTAGGAACCTTTTTGAATTGCATCACGGTTATGACATATTTGAATTTTATAGATTTATGATATGTTTTGTATTGAATGGTATCGAAATTAATGATTGTTACTCGAATGAATGATGTCTCATGCTCATACACCATTTGACATCAATGTGATAATCGCTTTGTAATGATATGAAATTCCAATGATGGTTTTGTATTCTTCTCTTAATGCTAATATGTTTCACTGTATTCAATATTTATGTTTTTGTCCATTTTAATAATTATTCGACTCACATTGAGCTTTTCATAAGCTCACCCTCCAATATTGTTTAACTTTTCAAGTAAACCTCAAAATTAGGATCGGACTCGGCATTCAGAGAATCAACTTGGACTTCGTATTATTATTTTTTAATTAAGTATTATTAAGTCTTTATTGGTTTTGACTTGTAATTTTTAGTTATTTCTGGTTTGTGGCTTGGTAACTTTTCTTTTGGGGATTTTTGCATGCATGAATTACTCAAGCATAATAATCGAATAATGCATAATATCAGGCTTAAGTAAAATTTGATACTGTTTCATAGTTTCCACTACATTGCAAATGAACTGTTTTTGAAAAAAAATTTATAAGGGAACTAATTTTTGAAAATGACTTGAAAAAAGGTTTGTCCACTGCATTAGTTTAAGTTCGAGTTTGTTTTTAAAGAAGAGCGATAAGCAAACGATTTTTCTAAAACAACACTGTCAACAATAAAATAAATCCTAAGCATACATGACCTAATGAATGGATGCTTTTAAGCTAACTCAAAGTACAACTATGATTTTCTTTAAAATGAGTTTATTTAAAATCTTAAACAGCAACGCAAGTTAGCTTAGCCTTTTCGGTGGCTAATGTAGCCTTCTCAATCTATCTATAACGTCTAGGTCAGGTTTGGGAGGTTACATTTAGTGGTATCAGAGCCTTGGTTCAAAACCTCGGACTGAGTTTTTAAATCTAGTTATGTAAGTTTGCATGCATGCATACTTAAAAAAGGGGAATTTGGGAAAAACAAGCCCCAGAGAATTTTGAAAATGATATTCTACAAAGAAAGTTAGGTCCGAGACTCTGATGTCAGTTTCCATAGAAAAGATGCTGTTAAGTTATAGGTAAACACTTGAGATGTATTACTGTAGACGTAGAACTTAAATAGTTAGTATTTAATTTTTCTTTGAAACTATAAGATAGGAAACTAAAAATTGACTGAAGTTAGCTAGTGATCATTTGTCCTGAAACTGTAGATCAAATTTAGACCATAGGATACATAATTAACAACTGTAGAAAGAGGAACCATGGTGCTCAACGTCGAGCTACCCAATTTGAGTCATTTGCTTTTTAAGGAATTGTGCCTAACTGTAAAAAGACTGGCATCGTGATTACGCCTACTTCTGAAGGCGAAAACCAAGAGGTTGGGGATGATGCATTGTCTGTCCCAAGTGATATTAGGAGTTTTAGAAAAGGTTGTCAAGATTATGGTTAAAAGGACTAATATGGAGGAAGAGACTAAATGCTTGGAATGCAAAAGAAAGGAAAAGAATAAAGTTCAAAAAAAGAGAGAGTCTGTTTCCATTGGACCAAATCCGTGACCTTTAAAGTGGGCCAGAGGATCTAGACTTGAACGAAAGGTTGTAGTAGTTATTGTTGGAGGAAATGTTACATCAACTAGGGTTCCGATTTGTAGATATTGTGGTAAGCGTGATCCAGTTGAGTTTTTGTTAACATTAGGAATTCGAATAAAGGAATTTGTTAGTAAAGTTTCGGTAATTAGATCTGTAAAATATATGTTGGGAATTTAAGGAAACACATTATCTGGAATTGTGTTAGAATCAGAGTTATGCAGCGAAAGCTTGGTGGCCCGGTTTGAAGGAAAAGGGGTAAAAGATTTTGTGACTAAGAAAGTTTCGAGGACAAATTTCAAAAAGGAGGGGAGAATCGAGTTTGTGAACCAAGAGAGAGTGATCATGCCTTAATTTTTAAATTATCAATGCATTTTTAGGAAATAAATGAGGTATTGGTTTGTTGGTTAAGTGTTAGTGTAATGTTTCTTGAAACCCAATTTCAAATCCCTTTTCTCGCATCATTTTTATTATTTTGCAATTTTTTTATTAAACCCTAGTTTGTGACATGTCTTATTTATTAAAATAAATATTTCAAAATTATATCAAGAATGAGTTATTGGTTTGATGGTTAAACATTAGTGAATTTATCATTGAGGTCTTAACTTCAATTCCATTCTCATGCAAATGATTTAATTTTTTTGACAAAAACCCTTTGTTTTAATGTATGGGCCATCCAAGCCTAGTTAACCTTGGTATAAATACTAATTATTTACTAACAATCTGCCTTTAATCCTCCTCCTCATTTCCCTAGCTGTTCCTCTCCTCCTCTCCTTCTCTTTGATGTTATTTTTTTTCCTTTCCTCCATTGTTGTCGTCGCCTACACCTAGTTTTACCATCTCTTTTTTTCTTTCTTTTTCTTTTTGCCACAAGATTTGTTAACATATTCTCCACCATATTGCTGTCATTTTTCCTCATTAAAATCAACCCCAAATCTGAAATCTTGAACTCCAAGATTGATCCCCAACATTGCCAAGAAAGTGTCATTGCCGTTTCTCTCGACTAACTTGGGTAATGTTTCTTCTCTCTTCAATTTCTTAAATAATCTCTTCCATTAAAAACATAAATTTTTAGATCTCAAATTTGGGGTAGTTTAAATGATTTCAAAGGTATTTTTCTAGAATTTAATGAGATCTCAAACTATTTTAAAATTTAGCCCCAATTTTGGCCACCGCGATTGGTGGTGCGTTCATCTATGGGAAAAAAAAGGGGCTATTTTTTTCTTGATTCTTGCCTATATTTTTCCAGCATTAATTTGAGTTCTTGAAACCTCATAATCATCTTTTAAAATCATTTCAATTAGGGAGAAACGTTCATGATCGATTGGGCATTAGGTTTCCATAAATCGCGAAGCGTAAGTGCAATTAAGGGTAACTAGTTTGTTATTTCGACATAGTTTTTGGGTAAATGTTATGAATTGATTAAATGAAGAATTTTATTCATTCATTAGCTACTATTTTTCCAATATATTATTGAATTAGGTGCTGACCCAAATTCCCCAAATCATCCATAAATGTGAAGAACGATTGTACGTGCGGTTTGCATCGATACGGTATAAGGAATCTAACTAGTTTGGATTCACAAAATAGTTATAATTTCAATGATTAGTTTGAACTCATAATTGGGTGTTTGGGGGCTGGTTTAATGGTAAATTGATTGAATTTATACTGAAATTTGGTTTAGGTTCATTTAAGGATTTATAAGGAAAATTGGAAGATTCGCTAGTGTGCTGGGAGGAAGTGAAAAATAAGGTGTGGGTCCTAAACTCATAAAATTGTTTGAAATTGTTAAACATCATGTTATATATGATAAATTATCTTTCTGAATTTATTTTCTTGATAGCCAAAATTTTGATTTTGTGAGTAGCCGAACCAGGGATGTTTTGAGCCTTAAAAGATTGACATGTTGGCAAAATTTCTAGTTTGATAGTATGGATGTTTGATTGAGTTTCTAATTGCATATTTAAGTTATGAGGTATGAGAATGTTTGACTGAATGATATAATGTGTTGAGATATTAAGCTTATGCATGATTTAAATGAATGAGATATTTGTTACATTATGTACAGAAAAGGGTGTTGTTTATGCACAATGAAAATCCGTAAAGTATGTGAAATTGAACGATATGGATTGATACCAACACAATTGTAATTGGAAAGATTGAAAAACTGTTTCCATTTACTGAAAGTATGTGATTATTGAGGACATGCTCAGTATCTCAAATGAATGTGAAAAGTATTGAGATATGATTATGTATGAGATTGTTTGACATATTGCATATGCATTAGGTTGGGATTTTGTGGTTGACGGCGGAGTTCCGTGGAGTACCTACGGCATATTAAGTCCGCATTATTTGTAGTTAGTGCACTGCACCTGGAGTACCGAGGGGATTAACTATTTTATCACATATTATATGTTATTGGCGATTATATCGCACTATTTGATATCTGACAGATTTTCTGCATTATTGATTATTCTGTGGTTTTACCACATCGAGCTATGCTCAGAATGTTTTAGAGTTTGACAGACGGGTTCTGGGGAACTCGTGGTGTGTAGTGAATGGTATGGGTAGGATCCTTTTTGCATCGCATCACGCTCATGACATATTTGAATGTTATTGATTTATGATATGTGTTGTATTTTATTGCATTGAATGGTATTGATATTAATGATTGTTACTCGAATGAATGATGTCTCATGATCATACACCATTTGACATCAATTTAATAATGGCTATGTAATGATATGAAATTCCAATGAAGATTTTGTGTTTTTGTCCATTTTAATAATTATTTAACTCACACTGAGCTTTTCATAAGCTCATCCCCAATAGTGTTTAACATTTTAGGTAAACCTCAAAATTAGGCCCGGACTTGGCATTCAGAGAATTAACTTGGACTTCGGATTATTATGTTTTAATTAAGTATTATGAAGTCTATATTGGTTTTGGCTTGTAATTTTTAATTATTTCTGGTCTATGGCTTGGTAACTTTTCTTTTGGGGATTTTTGCATGCATGAATTATTCAATCATAATATCCGGATAATGCATGATATCGGGTTTGAATAAAATTTGATATTGTTCCCTAGTTTCCACTACATTGCAAAGGAAATTTTTTTAAAAAAGAAGTGCGACAAGCAAACGGTTTTTCTAAAACAACACTATTAACAATAAAAAAATCGTAAGCATACACGACCTAACGAATGAATGCTTTTAAGCTAACTCAAAGTACAACTATGGTTTTCTCTAAAATGAGTTTATTTAAAGTCTTAAAAAGTAACGTGAGTTAGCTTAGCCATTTTGGTGGCTAATGTAGCCTTCTAAATCTAGCCATAACGTCTAGGTCAGGTTTGGGAGGTTACACACCAGTTTATAGTTCATGTAAGGAAATTGTTTCTGCTGGTAGTGGCGTGTCTTTTAGGCAATCTATGTCTTGGTCTTATGGTGTCAATTGAATCTTATTGTGAGATTATGCTTCAGTGGAACTCACAAAGTTCTTTTGAATTTATTTAGTTTTCTTCTTATTTTTAGGACTTTAAGTTGGACAAGTTGTTGAGGGGAATTAGCCAGATTTGCAGCCTATTTTTTGAGCAATGTTTTATTTTGATTGTAACATGAATTCATTGGGGAATAGGATGATATTTAGTGTCTGCCAGATTAAACATGAAAGCTTGTATCTTAATGATGATGTTGTACCTTCGAATCTTTTTATGAGTAGTCTGCCGACTATACGCCAAATTATTTTAGATTATGTTAATCCACCAGTAGCGAATTTTAAACTTCAGCATGGGTGTTAACTCATTTTGCGTTTTGTAAAAACCTATCAACATTTATATGGATTCCACTAGGTGATGTTTAATCAACGTCTGTTTAGAAATGGTGTATCACTGTTTTAAATTACTTTTAAGAAAAAAGAATATCATATGTTATTTGATATTTTGGGTTTATGCCCCAATACGCAGAGTATTTACCGATTTAAAGTGTTAGAATTTTAAATGTTATAGTTAGTCCAGTTGGTTTTAAATTGTGATGCTCTATAGTAGGATTTAGCAATCAAGTCGGGTGTCGGGTGTTACAGTTTTATTTGCATCAGAGCTTCAGTTTAGCCAATTCTCTGAAATCGATGTTAGTTAGAAACCCCGCCGTGCATGTTACGTAATTCTGGCTTGATCCCTTATCGTGTTGCAAAATTAAGTTGTTGTTTTGTAGCAAAGATGAGAAATGTAAGTGAAATCCAGGAACATTGAAGAAGAGGAGATTGAGAGCAACGCTCCTCCTTAAGCTGCTATTCTGGGTCCAACAGCAAGTCGAGGAGCTCTGGGAGTCGAAGATAGAGAAGCACTCATGGAGATGATGGGTGACCGCAGCCAAACGTGTGAATGTTTGACTGGAAAATACTACACCAAAAATATAAGAGATAAAGCAGTAGTGTTAACAAGTATAAGGCTCAAATTGTAATATTGTAATGTGTTACAATGAAACACAAGGAAGTATTCTGAGGATTATACCCAATAGAGGATGAATTAAACCTATTGAAAATCTTTTTACAATAATAAGTCTAAGTGGTAACAATTAAATTCTATATTACGATAAATCATAAAAGTGATGAATGTTAGAAATTAAATAACTAAAATAAATGGAAAATAAAATAAACAAATGACTAAACCAATTAAACCAATCAAGAAGATTAATTTGTTTCAGGGGTTGTAATTAACTTCAGATTTATTTTTAGGATAGAGTAGCTATTAACTAAACAATTATTACCTCCCAACCTCGTTGAACCTTTGATTACATCCTAGGATAAATTATGATTTACTTGACAAACTTATCTCCCGACCTCGTTGAACCTTTGATTACATCCTAGGGTTGTCAAACCTAGGGTTTAAGAATGGGTAATTTATACCAACTAATCTGATTGACAAACCCTTAATCATTTGTTAAGCACTTCTCCATCCACTCGTTAATCTCCCCTAAGGGAATTAGCTACTTATGTTTTTATTCATCATCTCAATCTCAATTGAAATAAACATGTAAACAAACACAATGTTGATTAAAACATGAAGTAGGAAATATCTCAATTAGGATAACAAAAATATTCGCTTTCAATAGAACATAATTGAATACCTTCGATATTATAAAAGAAGTCTTGGATTGAAACCGATTCGAAGAAGAAATAACCAAGAGTTTTAGAAAAATAAAGGAAAGCTAAACCTAAATCTTACTCCTAAACTACTAGGGTTTTTGGATGCATCTAAGACAATTTCATTACATCAAACCCATAAGGTTTTTTTTATAGAAGTGCTAGTGTAACACCCCGAACCCGAGACCGACACCGGAGTCGGACACGAGATGTTAACAAACTTTGAAAATTTTTTTCCAGACACTGCCCAGTCTGAGTACTAGTCGCTTCAAAAATCATATCTTGAGTTTCACAACTCGAAAATCAGTTTTGTGATTTTTCCCTGAAACTAGACTCATGTCCCCACCTATGTATTTTTTTCTAGAATTTTTGGTCGGGCCAATTAGTACAGTTTATTAGTCAAAGTCTCCCATG
This sequence comes from Gossypium hirsutum, assembly GCF_007990345.1. Classification (NCBI taxonomy): domain Eukaryota; kingdom Viridiplantae; phylum Streptophyta; class Magnoliopsida; order Malvales; family Malvaceae; genus Gossypium; species Gossypium hirsutum. The sequence goes on from NC_053444.1 coordinate 20,668,391, forward strand.
TTACAGGGGTCGACTACACTGACCTTTTCCCATTACGACTGGGATATCTCTCTGCACAGAGCTTCAATACTGATGCCGTTTGTTTCTATGGAAACTAGACTCAGAGAGGAATCCATACATATATGGTATGACCCCTAATTATCTCTGGTCAATTTATAGTGAATTTCCAAAGGCGGAACAGGGAATCCAGAAACTGTTCTGGCCCTGTTCCACAAGAACCCGAATATCTCTTACTGTACTGTTCCTATAATTGTTTCGTTACTTCCATATGAAAGTAGATTCATCAAGGTTCGATTACATAATTTATTCACTATTTAATTCCACTCCTACGAATTCTTGTGATTTTTCCAATCCACACCACTGCTGCTATCAGCTTCTGTTTTCAAAGTGAACCTTACCTAATTTGGGGTTTCATGGACCAACTAGGGCCTTGTCATACATAAGCCCACATATGATCATACTTAGCCATTCTAGTGGCTGATCATTTGCTCAACACTTCCATTCCAACTATAGTTACATCATGAAACCATCTATACATTCATAAATACGAATGGTCTAATGCCATACTCCACTTCTACAAGCCATTTTCGCATGGCTGTACACTTATACATTTCATAAAGTACTCGAAAGACAACAATGGGTAGTCCTATACATGCCATAACAAAATTCAACCAAAATAGTACCCAAAAGAGCCTTTGATAGTGTGGGCGACTTCGACTTCAAGATCCCGAGTCCGATAGCTGGAGAACCAAAAATCTATAAAACAGAGGAGCAATGTAACGAGTAAGCAATTTATGCTTAGTAAGTTTGAGCAAGGAATTCCAGCATAAACAAAGAATATCACACATTTAGCTAAACGGAATATTTCATAATACGCAATTTATCGATATTAAACTTGCTTCACAACATTAACAACCCTTATGCACATACACAATAGACTAACTTAGCCGAAGGCCGATAGCTCGTTTATCAACTGAGCGAACATTTAAGGGCTCGATTAAATTCAACACATACGTAACATATCCCCATATTGGGATGTTTTTCGAGTATTCGCTGAAATTTTACAGCAAGCTCATTCATTACCAAATCACGTACCTTCGGGATTTAACCGGATATAGCTCCTCGTTCAAATGCCTTCGGGACATAGCCCGGTTTTAGTAACTCACACAATGCCTTCGGGACGTAACCCGGTTTTAACAACTCGCACGAATGCCTTCGGGACTTAACCCGGCTTTAATAACTCGCACGAATGCCTTCGGGACTTAACCCGGATTTAGTATCTCGCACAAAGGCCTTCGGATCTTAGTCCGGATATATTCGCTTAGCACAAAGCCTTCGGGACTTAGCCCGGACAGCATTCAATTAATCATGCACATCTAACAATAATTCATGGTACATTCATATTTCATTTTCGTTTACGAAACTCAAACTCAAGGCACATATTGTCCTTGCACATTCGGCTCAATAGCCACACATAGAGCATGATTTAATCACATCGAAATTTAAGCTCTCTTACTCAAGAACTTACCTCGGGTGTTGTCGAACGATTCCGCTAGCTATTCAACCACTTTTTCCTTCCCTTTATCGGTTTTATTTCCCCTTTGCTCTTGAGCTTAATCAAACAAATAAATTGATTTCATCATTTAGGCATCAAAAGATGAACACAAGGCACTTAGCCCATATTTATACATTAGACATTAAAGTCTCATACATGCAAAAATCATGCATCAACACAACATATTAGCTAATTTCTTTGCCCTTGGCCGAATATGCATGTCCATTTTTGGGGTCGATTTCAACACTTAATACACACATATACACACTAGTAAAGCATCCTCCCCCTTTTCATCAATTTAACACATGCATTGCTCATTAACATGCAAAGTTACATTCGGCCTTAGCACACATCTTGCTAGCCGATTCTTCTCCATTTAGCAACCAATGCACATATGTGCTCACACAAAAAAATGCTAAAAAGGAGGTTCAAGAATCATCAAGCCATCATCACATGCATCATTAACAAGCTTCATATTTTGCATGCAATGGCATTAACACAACCTCCACCTAGGCCGAATCTTAACTCATCCTCATGCCTCATCACCACAACATCAAACATCAACCAAGAATGATGCATCCATGGTCAAGTGCCATTTCCATCACATAGCAAGATTTAGACCATGGGTTAAGTAGAACTCAAGCTAACAACTAAAACATGCATGCTTCTCATGGAACATCATCAAACATACCTTAGCCTAGCTACATGCATGGCCGAATCTCTTCACCTTTCTTCTTCTTTCCCCCTTAAAATTTTTGGCCAAGGATGAACCAAAGGATGAGAAAATTTTTCTTTGTTTTTCTTTCTAGTTTTGGCAAGCATGAAGATGAGAAAAGGATGAACAAAATTCCCCCTTTCTCTTCTTTAGCTCACGGCAATGGGGGGACAAACACTACACACACATTTTTTTTTTCTTTTGTTTTCCATTTCTTTATTACCCATACTCCTTATTTTATTCTTCCACTAACAAAACATGTTTCATGACATGTTTTGCCCATCATTCCTTGTCATGGCCGGCCACTACTCATTAGGGGGGAAATTTGACATGCAAGTCCCCCCTTTGTCCACATGCACTATTAGGTCCTCACACATTGACCTATCACATTTTAGAATTTTCTCACATAAGTCCTATTAACTAAATTCACATGAAATCAACCAAATTGAAGCTTGAAATTTTCACACATTCATTATTACATATTCTAGACAATAAGTATCACATTCAAACATTTTAGTGACTCGGTTTAGTGGTCCCGAAACCACTTCCCGACTAGGGTCAACTTTGGGCTGTCACAACTCTCCCCCACTTAAGAAATTTTTGTCCCCGAAAATCTTACCGGTAAATAGGTTTGGGTATCGTTCTTTCATCGAGCTCTCGGTCTCCCAAGTTGCTTCCTCGATCCCGTGTTTGAGCCATAACACCTTTACTAGCGGAACTCTTTTGTTTCGCAACTCCTTCACTTCACGAGCTAGGATACGCATCGGTGCTTCTTCATAGCTCATGTCGACTTGAATTTCAACCTCTGATGGGCTAATTATATGCGATGGATCAGATCGATAGCGTCGAAGCATCGAAACATGAAAGACGTCATGAATCTTTTCAAGCTCCGGGGGCAAAATCAATCTATACGCAACCGGACCAACTCGTTCGGAGATTTCGTATGGCCCAATGAATCTTGGGCTCAACTTGCCCTTACGGCCGAACCTGAGTATCTTTTTCCAAGGTGAAACCTTAAGGAACACTTTGTCTCCCACCTGATACTCGATGTCTTTTCGTTTCAAATCTGTGTACGATTTCTGACGATCCGTGGCTACCTTCAGACTTTCACGGATTACCTTTACTTTCTGTTCAGCATCTCTAATCAAATCAACTCTGAAAATTTTGCTTTCACCGAGCTCGGTCCAAAACAATGGTGTACGGCATTTACGACCGTACACCAAAACAATGGTGTACGGCATTTACGACCGTACAAAGCCTCGTAAGGTGCCATCTTAATACTTGATTGAAAACTATTGTTGTAAGCGAATTCAATCAAAGGTAAATACCGTTCCCATGAACTACTGAACTCGAGGATGCAACATCTCAACATATCCTCAAGTATCTGAATTATCCTCTCGGATTGACCATCGGTTTGGGGGTGAAAAGCAGTGCTAAAATGCAGCTTGGTACCCAGAGCTTCTTGCAATTTCTTCCAAAATCATGAGGTGAATCTCGGATCTCTATCCGACACGATAGAAATAGGTACCCCGTGTAATCTCACAATTTGATAAACGTACAATTCAGCTAGTTTATCCAATGAAAAATCCGTGCGTACGGGGATGAAATGAGCCGACTTAGTCAGTCTATCAACAATAACCCATATCGCATCCTTCTTACTTGCTGACAAAGGCAGTCCGGACACAAAGTCCATTGTGACTCGATCCCATTTCCACTCGGGTATCATGATCGGCTGGAGTAATCCTGAAGGCACTTGATGTTCCGCTTTCACTTGTTGACATATTAAACATCTCGAAACAAAGTCAGAGATGTCCCGTTTCATACCATGCCACCAAAATTGACGTTTCAAATCGTTGTACATTTTCGTACTCCCCGGGTGAATTGACATTCGGCTACAATGGGCTTCGTTCAGAATCATCGAAATGAGTTCCGAATTCCTTGGAACACACAAACGATTTCTGAACCTCAAACAATCATCATCATCAATTTGAAACTCCGATTCCTCGTTCGGAAAACACTTAGCCCGTTTTGCAACCAATTCATCATCGACTTTCTGAGCTTCACGAATTTGGTGAGTCAATAATGGTTTAGCTTTTAATTCAGCTACTAACACACTGTCTGGTAGAACAGACAAATGCACTTTCATCGCTCGTAAAGCAAACAATGACTTCCGGCTTAAGGCGTCCGCAACCACGTTAGCCTTTCCTGGGTGGTAATCAATGACAAGCTCGTAATCTTTCAACAACTCAAGCCAACGTCTTTGTCGCAGATTCAAGTCTCGTTGAGTCATCAAATATTTGAGACTTTTGTGATCCGAAAATACATGGCACTTCTCACCAAACAGATAATGTCGCCATATTTTTAAAGCAAACACGATGGCAGCTAGTTCGAGATCATGGGTCGGATAATTCCTCTCGTGTGGCTTCAATTGTCTCGACGCATAGGCCACGACTCGACCTTCTTGCATCAATACGCAACCCAACCCAAGTAGGGATGCGTCACTATAAATGACAAACTCTTTACCTGATTCGGGTTGCACCAAAATTGGAGCTTCAGTCAAATGAGTTTTCAGTTGGTCGAAACTTTTCTGACATTTCTCCGTCCACTCGAACTTAACATCCTTTTGAAGTAGCTTCGTCATTGGTGTGGCTATCATCGAGAAACCTTTCACAAATCGTCGGTAATAACCGGCGAGCCCCAAAAAGCTCCGAACTTCAGTAACATTTCTCGGAGGTTTCCAGACAAGTATGGCTGAAATTTTGTTCGGGTCAACTCGAATACCCGACGCGGATACCACATGACCCAAGAAGCTAACCTCTCTTAACCAGAACTCACACTTACTGAACTTAGCATATAACTGCTTATCCCGCAAGATTTGCAGCACTAGCCTCAGATGCTCAGCATGTTCGGTCTCGTCTCTTGAATAGACCAAAATGTCATCAATGAACACCACTACGAACCGATCCAAATACGGTCTGAAGATCCGATTCATCAAATCCATAAATACTGCAGGGGCATTAGTGAGCCCAAACGGCATCACTAAGAATTCGTAGTGACCATATCTCATTCTGAAGGCAGTTTTGGGAATATCTGAATCTCGGATTCGCAACTTATAATAGCCCGATCTCAAATCTATTTTTGAGAACACTGAGGCTCCCTTCAGTTGGTCGAACAAATCATCGATGCGCGGCAACGGATATTTGTTCTTTATCGTCACTTTATTCAGCTGACGATAGTCAATGCACAACCTCATGGTTCCGTCCTTCTTTTTCACGAACAATACTGGTGCACCCCAAGGTGAGAAACTTGGTCGAGCGAAACCTCTATCCGTCAGTTCTTGCAACTGAGCTTTCAACTCCTTTAACTCGGTTGGTGCCATACGATACGGAGCTATCGAAATCGGCGTAGTCCCAGGTACAAGCTCAATACCAAACTCTACCTCCCGAACAGGTGGTAAACCCGGTAATTCTTCCGGAAAAACATCCGGGTATTCACAAACCACCGGCACAGATTCGGGTTTCTTTTCTAATTCTTTGTCACCAAGTACATACGCAAGGTATGCTTCACACCCTTTTCTTACATATTTCTGTGCCAACATTGCTGATATTACAGCTGGCATCCCCTCTAAGTCCGCAGACTCAATTCGGACTACTTCGTTATTTGTGCATCTCAAATCAATAGTCTTGCTCTTGCAATTCACAATCGCATCATGCGCGGTCAACCAATCCAAACCAAGGATAACATCAAATTCATCAAACGGCAAGAGCATCAAGTTCGCCGGGAAACAGGAACCTCGAATTTCCAGGGGACATTTCTTACACACTTTGTCGACAAGCACGTAACGACCCAAGGGATTTGACACCCGAATTACGAACTCAGTAGACTCAATAGGTAAAGTCTTACTGGATGCTAAGGTTTCACATATGTAAGAATGAGTAGAACCGGGGTCAATCAAAGCAATTACATTAGTATCAAAGAGGGTGAATGTACCGGTAATAACATCAGGCGAAGAAGCATCCTCGCGGGCACGTATAGCATAAGCTCTAGCAGGCGCACGGGCTTCGGATCTGGTTATATCATCTCTAGATCCTCTCTGACCACCACCAGCATTGCCCATATTTCCAGATGGTCTACCTCGAGCAGTGGTAGCACCCGGTCTCCCACTCTGATTTGCATTCTGTCCCGACAACCTCGGGCAATCCTTAATGAAGTGGTCCACTGATCCGCATTTGTAACAGTAGCGGTCAGGAAATCTACAACTCCCCGAATGCCATTTACCGCAATATCGGCATTTCGTCCTGTCTCGACGTTCATTCCCAACACTGGCGACCGAAGTGCCTCGTGTACCCACAGGGGGTCGATCACGATCTCGTCTAAAAAGGCCCGAAGTGCCTCTAAACTGGCCCGCATCATCTCGAAATCTCTTCGATGTCTGTTGAAGAGACCTCCCCGAGGATCTTTTACGAAACTCTCCAGTTCCCTCATCAACTCTTTGCTTTTCTTTTCTAAGCTCTTCGGCTTTACAAGCTCGTTCAACAAGTACCACGAACTCTTGTATTTCAAGAATGCCAACGAACATTTTATATCTTCATTCAGCCCATCCTCGAAGCGTCTACACATAATAGTTTCGGACGAAACACATTCCCGAGCGTATTTGCTAAGTCTAACAAATTTTCACTCGTAATCAGTAACCGACATGGAGCCTTGCTTAAGCTCAAGAAATTCCTTCCGTTTTTGATCAACAAATCTCTGACTGATATACTTTTTCCGAAACTCAGTTTGGAAAAACTCCCAAGTTACTTGCTCTCGGGGCACAATAGAAGTCAGAGTACTCCACCAATAGTAGGCAGAATCACGTAGCAAGGAGATAGCACACTTTAGGCATTCTTCGGGTGTACAAGATAGCTCATCGAGTACCCGGATAGTGTTGTCCATCCAAAATTCAGCTTGCTCGGCATCATCGCTATCCATTGCCTTAAATTCAGTAGCCCCATGTTTTCCAATTCTGTCAACTGGGGGCTTATTTGACCTTATTTGGTCCGTTACCGGTGGTATTGTAGGTGCGGGGGTAGTATTTGTCGGGAATGGAGGTTGTGGAACAGCCATATTAGTTCGAATGTATTGGTTAAACCAATCATTCATCACGCTATAGAATGCTTGTCTAGCTTCATCATTCGGATTACTAGCATTAGGTTGAGAGTCTGCCGGCACTGTCCCTTGTGCGGGAGCAGGCGCTACACTCTCAAGATCATCAGCTACCTCTCGGTCACGATCGGGATCCATTACTATAAATAAACACATTTACAATTGTCAGAAATCACCACACTATCAAGTAATCACATAAAATGGCATGTATAGCTAGACCCAAAACATTACGGTAGTCCTAGAATCGACTAAACCGTAGCTCTGATACCAATAAAATGTAACACCCCGAACCCGAGACCGACACCGGAGTCGGACACGAGATGTTAACAAACTTTGAAAATTTTTTTTCCAGACACTGCCCAGTCTGAGTACTAGTCGCTTCAAAAATCATATCTTGAGTTTCACAACTAAAAAATCAGTTTTGTGATTTTTCCCTGAAACTAGACTCATGTCCCCACCTATGTATTTTTTTCTAGAATTTTTGGTCGGGCCAATTAGTACAGTTTATTAGTCAAAGTCTCCCATGTTACAGGGGTCGACTACACTGACCTTTTCTCATTACGACTGGGATATCTCTCTGCACAGAGCTTCAATACTGATGCCGTTCGTTTCTATGGAAACTAGACCCAGAGAGGATCCATACATATATGGTATGACCCCTAATTATCTCTGGTCAATTTATAGTGAATTTCCAAAGGCGGAACAGGGAATCCAGAAACTGTTCTGGCCCTGTTCCACAAGAACCCGAATATCTCTTACTGTACTGTTCCTATAATTGTTTCGTTACTTCCATATGAAAGTAGATTCATCAAGGTTCGATTACATAATTTATTCACTATTTAATTCCACTCCTACGAATTCTTGTGATTTTTCCAATCCACACCACTGCTGCTATCAGCTTCTGTTTTCAAAGTGAACCTTACCTAATTTGGGGTTTCATGGACCAACTAGGGCCTTGTCATACATAAGCCCACATATGATCATACTTAGCCATTCTAGTGGCTGATCATTTGCTCAACACTTCCATTCCAACTATAGTTACATCATGAAACCATCTATACATTCATAAATACGAATGGTCTAATGCCATACTCCACTTCTACAAGCCATTTTCGCATGGCTGTACACTTATACATTTCATAAAGTACTCGAAAGACAACAATGGGTAGTCCTATACATGCCATAACAAAATTCAACCAAAATAGTACCCAAAAGAGCCTTTGATAGTGTGGGCGACTTCGACTTCAAGATCCCGAGTCCGATAGCTGGAGAACCAAAAATCTATAAAACAGAGGAGCAATGTAACGAGTAAGCAATTTATGCTTAGTAAGTTTGAGCAAGGAATTCTAGCATAAACAAAGAATATCACACATTTAGCTAAACGGAATATTTCATAATACGCAATTTATCGATATTAAACTTGCTTCACAACATTAACAACCCTTATGCACATACACAATAGACTAACTTAGCCGAAGGCCGATAGCTCGTTTATCAACTGAGCGAACATTTATTTGTAAGGGCTCGATTAAATTCAACACATACGTAACATATCCCCATATTGGGATGTTTTTCGAGTATTCGCTGAAATTTTACAGCAAGCTCATTCATTACCAAATCACGTACCTTCGGGATTTAACCGGATATAGCTCCTCGTTCAAATGCCTTCGGGACATAGCCCGGTTTTAGTAACTCACACAATGCCTTCGGGACGTAACCCAGTTTTAACAACTCGCACGAATGCCTTCGAGACTTAACCCGGCTTTAATAACTCGCACGAATGCCTTCGGGACTTAACCCGGATTTAGTATCTCGCACAAAGGCCTTCGGATCTTAGTCCGGATATATTCGCTTAGCACAAAGCCTTCGGGACTTAGCCCAGACAGCATTCAATTAATCATGCACATCTAACAATAATTCATGGTACATTCATATTTCATTTTCGTTTACGAAACTCAAACTCAAGGCACATATTGTCCTTGCACATTCGGCTCAATAGCCACACAGAGCATGATTTAATCACATCGAAATTTAAGCTCTCTTACTCAAGAACTTACCTCGGGTGTTGTCGAACGATTCCGCTAGCTATTCAACCACTTTTTCCTTCCCTTTATCGGTTTTATTTCCCTTTTGCTCTTGAGCTTAATCAAACAAATAAATTGATTTCATCATTTAGGCATCAAAAGATGAACACAAGGCACTTAGCCCATATTTATACATTAGACATTAAAGTCTCATACATGCAAAAATCATGCATCAACACAACATATTAGCTAATTTCTTTGCCCTTGGCTGAATATGCATGTCCATTTTTGGGGTCGATTTCAACACTTAATACACACATATACACACTAGTAAAGCATCCTCCCCCTTTTCATCAATTTAACACATGCATTGCTCATTAACATGCAAAGTTACATTCGGCCTTAGCACACATCTTGCTAGCCGATTCTTCTCCATTTAGCAACCAATGCACATATGTGCTCACACAAAAAAATGCTAAAAAGGAGGTTCAAGAATCATCAAGCCATCATCACATGCATCATTAACAAGCTTCATATTTTGCATGCAATGGCATTAACACAACCTCCACCTAGGCCGAATCTTAACTCATCCTCATGCCTCATCACCACAACATCAAACATCAACCAAGAATGATGCATCCATGGTCAAGTGCCATTTCCATCACATAGCAAGATTTAGACCATGGGTTAGGTAGAACTCAAGCTAACAACTAAAACATGCATGCCTCTCATGGAACATCATCAAACATACCTTAGCCTAGCTACATGCATGGCCGAATCTCTTCACCTTTCTTCTTCTTTCCCCCTTAAAATTTTTGGCCAAGGATGAACCAAAGGATGAGAAAATTTTTCTTTGTTTTTCTTTCTAGTTTTGGCAAGCATGAAGATGAGAAAAGGATGAACAAAATTCCCCCTTTCTCTTCTTTAGCTCACGGCAATGGGGGGACAAACACTACACACACATTTTTTTTCTTTTGTTTTCCATTTCTTTATTACCCATACTCCTTATTTTATTCTTCCACTAACAAAACATGTTTCATGACATGTTTTGCCCATCATTCCTTGTCATGGCCGGCCACTACTCATTAGGGGGGGAAATTTGACATGCAAGTCCCCCCCTTTGTCCACATGCACTATTAGGTCCTCACACATTGACCTATCACATTTTAGAATTTTCTCACATAAGTCCTATTAACTAAATTCACATGAAATCAACCAAATTGAAGCTTGAAATTTTCACACATTCATTATTACATATTCTAGACAATAAGTATCACATTCAAACATTTTAGTGACTCGGTTTAGCGGTCCCGAAACCACTTCCCGACTAGGGTCAACTTTGGGCTATCACAGCTAGCATCTCGAATTAGGTCTTTAGCACATCCTAGGTCGTTGTATAAGTTTGAATGTGCAGACGAAAGTAGCCTTGAAATGCTTGGGCTCCACGTCGGTCCTATGTCGCACCATACACAAGCTATGGCACGACACGACATACATTTTGTGCATTCTTGGGTTCGTGTCGTACTTTAGCAAATCAGGAAACTTGTGCATCACTCATCCCAAGTTCCTACATCCATTGAGCCCTAAATTCAGCATCCTACACACTCAAATTCCTCAAATTCATAGATTAAAACTACCTAAGGCCCATGGCCTAATAGGTCACTAACATTCAAAATTGTGTAAAAATACTTATTTTACTAATATTAATACTAAACTAATAAATATTGAAAATACAATAATTAATAATAAAATGTCTAGAAAATAAGCTCTTTAAATGTTGAAACATATCTAAACTACCACTACAATTAACAGCAAGTCAAATACCCCTACACTTAAGTCTTTTCTTGCCCTCAAGCAAACTAAACAAAAAACAAAATAAAAATAGAAAAAAAAACAAACTAAAAATAAGAAATAAACATGCAAGAAAAGAAAATGTACTTGAGCTAGCTTGATACAAGAAATTGGACAGAAATATATTAACAAGATAATGTAAGTAAACGTATAATTGTAGAATGATGTACAATTGACTCACAATTTCTAAAGTTAGACATGTTAGTTCATTTAACCACTAAGCAAACAAATAAAAGAATATTAAGTATAGGTATCCATCACACTAGATATACAAATATACAATTATGTTCAAACGAATATAAGTGGTAAAAATATCAAAACTTGACCCAATATCATATATATAAAGTACTAGCTCAGTCACATAGGACTGAAACAAGCTCGGCAAAATGAAAGTAGTTTGACACATTATATTGTCCCCGATACTCCCCAAAGTATACATGTAGCTCACCACCTTATATCCTCTTCTCTCACCTTCCTTATTTCTCCATCAACTAAGGCCTAGTATAGTATTCATGAGTACAATAATTCAAACTCGTAACTTTCACAAATTTGAGTGTACATTTTTTCCAACTCACTTTCCTTTTATTTTTCTTTTTCGAGATTTTCTCAATTGACATTTTGCCTTTTTTTTCTACAAGCTCAAAAATCTTATACTCACTATACCATACAATTCCTTAGCTTCACTCATTTTTTTTCTTTTGAAACCACCGTGATGTATCTACCTAACCCCTTAATATCAATGGTTGGACGTCTAAATCCATGCAAGGAATAAGAAATAAAGGATCAAATAAATTATTTGTTAGGCTCATGGTTTCATTTCTGGTTCATCAAGAACATGAAATAAGGCTTCAAAATTACACATCAAACTATATTAAGAAATATAACTCTTTAAAGTTATAACCTCCCAAACTTAGGTATTTACAACACAAAAATTTAAACTAAAGGTCGTTAGATTTGACTTGATCCCCAAGGGGTGGCCTCTAAGAGAGCACTTCTATACACATGAACAACATCTACGCCCATCCCTCAAATTGACAGTGTCTGGCTTGGTCCCTCCACTCGATTCTCGAGTCAAACTTTTATCTTGCAAATAAGCAGTAAATTTGTAAGCTCAAATGAACTTAGTGAGGTTCTATAAAACAATGAAAAAAATACTTTGTAACTTTTAGGGAATAAAATTTAAAATAGAAACTTTCAACTCCATGTCTATCCTTGGTCTTCTATAGATCCCACCGACACGTTCGTCGCCCTGCCCTTTTTTTATAGTTCATAACTAGCGGACCTATTCTCTTTCTTAGACGTATACTCATCCTTTTACGATAATAGATCTCTATGGGCTTGGCCTAATCCGTGGCATCCCAGTTTCCTTGGTAACTTAACCAGCTTAACTCACACTAATATCCATATACTTGGATATAAATTCCATTCCCTACCACTATATGTCCTCCACTAATGTTCTTCTTAAATTTGGATACTTACCTTGATCGGTTCATCCAAACCAAATCAAATCTAGGACTTTCCAAATTAACACTTCCTCTAGTCCAAACTCACAATTCTGGACATGTTGAATTGTAATTCATTGGAAGTCTCATCCTCCTTGCGGACTCGTACTTTATAGGTTGGACCTAAGCTATTAGTTTATCTTGTTCCAATCTTTTGAATAACTGAAATTAACATATAATTTCTAACAAACTGAAACCTCTTCCACTTTCTAGTAGATTATCCATCCAAAATAGCCCTTGATAGAATGCTTCTTCTATGGTCTAACCGGCGTTGCCCAGTCCTGGTCAACCTTTTTATTCTCTATAGATTCCTGACAGACTCTACCAGTCAGTCTGTTTGAATGACCATTAACTCCCAGTGAACCTTAGTGGACTTACCCATATCTAGCTGCCTTTTTACTCGTAGACCCTTATGCTTAGGTTCTGCTTGATCATATTACCATCACACCCCGGTTCAGGTTTACTCGCCAACAACTACAGTCTCCTACCTGCAAATACTTCATTCCTCAACATAGTTATCCTTCCTATTTCCTTCTGTATTGTTAATAGTCGTATATTCCAATCTCCTTTACGTGACAGTTCGACGGGATCCTTCGTCAATAAGCTTACTTGTATTCTTGGATATTTCTACCCACTTTTCTTATCTTAATTTGACATATCCTTAGACTATCCCATTTACTCACGTTCTTAGACTTGTTGTATTCATCCAATCATGATACTCTACAAGTGATTCACACAATGATCTCCCTTACCTTGTCATATCAGATTCCTAACTCAAAATTTTGAAGACTTTACCTAATGCCATAGTTGAGTTATGCTCTTACACAGTCTGAAACCATGTTTAATGTCCTAACAGACTCCCTTTGTTGCCATAGCTGATTGATGATCTTAACAATAGGAACCTGTAACACCCCTAACATGTATTCGTCGTTGAAATAAGTTTACGGAGCATTAGTGTAAAAATGTAACTCAAATAATTAATTTCCAACATTTCATAATAATTGCAAAATCTAACCAAACACATGCATAACGTCCCTTTTTCGAGCCCTCAAGGCCTTAGAAACACTTCAGAAATGATTTGGTACTAAATAAAAAAATTTAGAATTTCATGGCAAAAGATAGAAAAATTCATACTACAGGGTGACATAGCCTTGTGACTCACACGCTGAGACACACGTCCGTGTCTCAGGCCGTGTGGGCATTTGAAGTAGGGACACGCGGCCATGTCCCAACCCGTGTCCATGCCCATGTAACTCTTTGACTTGGTTCACATGGCCAAACCACACGCCCATGTGCCAGGCCATGTAACTCTCAAAATGCAACCTTCTAAAAACTACAGGGGACACACGGCCGTGTCACAATTGATACATATCAACCATACCTTATGAGATTCATGCCATATCAAAATAACCTTACCATTAGGAGCATTCTTCTCATGCTTCATAGCCACCTAAATGAAATAAACCAACCATTTCCAAATAGTATCAAACAATCGACATTTATATACCATATTTACATCATGCACATCTAGTTCAAAACCTTTCCAAAGTAAACTATATATTAACCATGTTTAGATCAATTTATCACATACCATTTTTTCCATTTAAAGATACATTAACACATACCAATTTTGGTCATTTCAAAACATGCATCAATTTGACCATATTAACCACAACCAACACGATATCAATAGTATCTTAAGTACCTTAAATCCAAGGCAACATTTCATGCCATAATCATCAACCAAAATGACATTTACAAGCCAAACTCATCAATTAAATGTTAGACATAATCATCAACCAATGCATCAAAATTTACTGATAAAATTGTTGGATAGTATGATGGATCTCCGACTAGCTTCTAACCTGATCGAGCTTCCGATAATTTATAAAGTAAAGAAAAATAACTACGTAAGTAATGTATGCTTAGTAAGTTCGTATAAACTTTAAGCATAATATTCCATTTCAATAAGAAAATTTATAGAATAAACATAAATCTATATGATCAACAAATCAAAAATGAGTAAGTTCATTAATGTCGCATATATTTATCATTCATAACGTGATAGGATTTTATGAGACTTAATAGATAATTAACAACCTTTCCATAAGATTTTACACTTTTCAATTTACTCTCTTTTCATTTTGTCCCCAATGCTTATCATAAGAATAAACTACATTATCAATTCCCGACTTAGTGTATTTATCCATGATATAGGTATATTCGTCTATAGCATACGTAAATTTTGCACATATAATACATTGTTCAAACTCATTACTCCCTTTTCTTCAAATGTCATTTAAATTATGAACTTACCATTTCATTACCTTTCCTCACTCGTTTCATATGCATAACACACAAGTTATAAGCATAACATCAACCATGACTACAAGATAGTGCATTTAAACATAGCTCTTTTGGAATCAACTACATAATCAACCATTGCATAATAAATTACATACTTTGATTTATTCCACCTTTTCATGGACATAAGCACATTACCAATTGAGCACTTACTGTTTCAATGTATTTCATTAAGATTAAACATGATATAATCCAATCATAATCTTGAGACAAGTCAAAGTACCACCAACAACACATGTTAGCATAATTGAGTATAATTTATGTGAACTTAACATAGATAACCATTATACTTGAGTATGATCCAATTGGATTTATCATCCTTCATAACATATCATGTTTTCCATGTATCACCATTTCAATCAGTTTCATACACACATGTCTTGGTTCATATTGACCACTTACCATTTCATTTGCATAACACAAAAGACATAAACATAACATTTACCATAGTCACAAATTAGTGATTAAACACATAACTTAGCAATATCATCACATGGTAAGATATGGTACATAAACATAACATCACTTAAATCATGCCTTTCATAATCATGAATATTCATACTTTCATCATTAGTACGTCATACATTTCCATATTTGTCATAGTAAAGTCAATCAGAACCCTTACCGAAGCTCGCACAAGTGTGCTAAACGATGGTCGAAACCATCCTTTTCATATTTGATTGTCGTCACCATCCCTTTTCATATTCGATGGTCGAAACCATCCATTTTCATATTCGATAGGCGTCGATACTATCCATTTTCATATTCGATGGGCATCGATACTTCATTGGATTTTTCATTCAACACATGATATGATAATACAACATGATAGCATTTAAAAAAATAATTTAAAATGTTCTTTAAACATACGAACTTACCTGGCTAAATTGTAGAAATGATAAAGTACAGAGGCATTTTGGTAATTTTCCATTCTCCTTGACTTTCCACTCAATCTTGATCTAAATTAACAATTTTATTCAATCTATTAATTTAGGAAGTAAAATAATGTATTTTATACAATTTAGTAATTTTGACATTTTTACAAAATTGCCCCTAAAATTTTACTTTTATTCAGTTTAGTCCCTAAGCCTAAAACATGCAAATTAACCAATTTTATTGAAATTTCACACTAGAAAAATATTCATCGCCTCCATTTTAGCCCATTTTTGCAATAATTTCACATCAAATCCTTTTACTTTCATTATTTCAACAATTTAGTCCCTAATTGAAAAAATCATCAAAATTATTTAACAAAATACTTTTAAAAGTCAACCAACATCTCAAATTCATCAATTAATAACTAAAATAACATATATTCATTAATGGTAACATTCACAATTTTTAACAGTTTCAAAATTGAATGTACGAGATAGCTGGACCTAGTTGCAATGATCTTGAAAACATAAAATTACTACAAACGGGGCTAAAATGGAATTACATGCATCAAATGAAACATGGTCGAAGCTTGAAGCTTCCATGGAGTTTTTCTTCTTTCGCATTTTGGTGAAGAAGACATGAAAATGATGATATTAACTTTTATTTTTTATTTTATTTAATTTAATTATAAAATTACTATTTTGTCCATTTAATAATCATCCAATTTTCATGCTTTTAGTTTCCCAAAATCGTCCACTCAATTCTTAAATGGTTTAATTACCACTCAAGTTTCTTTTCCTTTATTGACTAAACCATTTAATCACTCAAATCAAGTAGTGATCAAATTTTACATCTTTTACGATTTAGTCTTTTTTAATTAATTAACTATCGAAAATTTAAAAATTTCAACGAAACTTTAATGACACTCCATAAATATTTATAAAAATATTTATGGCTTAGTTTATAAAAACGAGGTCCCGATACCTAATTTTCTAAAACCATTTGACCTCAGGGTCATACCACTTTAACTTAATAAATCTCTTAAATAACATGAATTATCAAATCAAAAACCTTTTTAAAATTACATTTGACTTACAAGTATTAAATAGTAATATTTACAAACTTAATCGTCAGATTTGGTGGCCCCGAAACCATTATTTTTGACACTATTGAAAAACGGGTTGTTACAGAACCCATGTTTAAGGTCCTGACGGATTCCTTTTGCTGCCATAGTCGAGCTATGGTCTTATATAGTAAGAACCCATGTTTAACGCTCTAACAGGCTCCCTTTGTTGCTAAAGTTGAGCTATGGTCTTGTACAGTAGGAACCCATTTTTAACATTCTGGTGGACTCCCTTTGTTGCCATAATCGAACTATAGTCTTACATGTTAAACCTCTTTTGAGGTGTCGCCCCGAAGGACCGAATAATGGTTTGCACGGTGTCACCCCGAAGGACCTAACCACTATCACGGTGTTGCTCCATAAAGCTGATAAACCATCATCACGTTGTTGCTCTAGCAAAGTAGTCGATAACATTCTACATTGCCTCCCAAAATTTCCGGGATCCCCATTTCGGTCTGCCAATTTTTCCAATATGATAATTAATCCTATATTTATCTACCTCATGAAGGTAGATACCTCTATACACCGTATACAAGATACTAATACATATCATGCAATCAAGGTACATAATACATGACAAAAGGTACGCCACATATTCAACACCATGTAATATTAGTTTAACATTCAATGATCATACATACAAATACTCACATACTTGTACAAGATTATGCATTCACAGTATGCTCAATCATCATTTTTGTACACAAAAACATATACAAATACCTCAGAATAGTCACAATATAAATCATTTAACTACTCAATCTCATGAACCACCTAAGACAAAGTGCAGTTGCTCAACTTGCTTCCTTTATCCTCAATCCCTTAGCTTGTCCATACTAGAGTCTCTTTCATCCTGGAAGCTAAGCATAACAATCATTTATTGGTTAACTTGAAGGAATTCAAACATTTAAAACCACTCTCATCTAGCTAGTGGGTTCTTTCTGCATGTTATTCGCAGAGTGTGGCCTTGTGAGCTTGGCCTTCCAGAAGGATTGTGATGAGATTGAGGCCAAGCAGTCTAAGTCTGAAAAGGCCATTCTCTCTAGTGAGTAGTCTCTTTCCCAGGTCTGCCAATCATATGAAAAGCTTCTGTCCAATAAACTGCTAAGCTGACTGAGTTTATCTTCACATGGAAGACTAAATGCTAGCCCTTGGAGACTTGAGTAAAGGAGTTTGAGGAGAGGGTTCGCCAGCTGGAGACCCTCGAGAAGTAGCACATCGTCGATAGGGAACATATTCAAAAGGAGTATGAGGAGGCCCTGGAGAAGTATAAGCTGAACACTCAGTAATGCATTCAGGATTTTCTGCCTAAGTTAAGGGCCAACATGACCCCGCACACCTAGGTT
Source organism: Gossypium hirsutum (assembly GCF_007990345.1). Taxonomy (NCBI): domain Eukaryota; kingdom Viridiplantae; phylum Streptophyta; class Magnoliopsida; order Malvales; family Malvaceae; genus Gossypium; species Gossypium hirsutum. The sequence goes on from NC_053444.1 coordinate 20,686,892, forward strand.
ACCATGGGTCCCCTTGATTTAAGTCAAGTAAACGTTAGTTGCATGCAGCAATTCTCCAAAACAGACCTTCAATTCAAAAATTTCAATCCCTCGAGAGATAGCTGGAAGGAATTTTAGAGGAAATAGAGAGAATCTAGAGAACTCTTCCATGCTCAAAACTTGGAAGCATCTGATCTTGATTCGCCAGAAGAGTTTGCTCTAGGGGAGAGTTAAAATGTTCATATATCTTGTAAAAATCTTCCTTTCTATAATTAATGAGGATTTTGTTTATTCTTTTTTTTCATCTTTCACATTTTCCTTACTTATTATTCCTCTCGGGTACAGTATGGCTAATGCCGGTTTTCAATAATTTGCACAACTGGAACCACTTCCAGAACATACATTAATATTTTATAATAAACTAAGGGACTAAGCCAGACTTATCGTAACATGCTTATAGGGGATATTTCTTAATTTCCCATACCCAGAGGATCTATTAAACTGAAACTCTGATACCACTCAATTTCTAACACCCTAAACCTGACCCATTCACCAGGTCCGGGTATTGGATGATACAAGGACCCAAATAGCTTGACAATGTCCCTAATTCTATTATAATTACATATTTAAACTCTTAAATTACACATCAAACTATATTAAGAAATATAACTCTTTAAAGTTACGACCTATCATATCCCAAAAACTGGGTTAGAACAAATTTGGTTAGTGAAACCAAGAATGGTCGCGTCCTGAATTTTAGTTAAGATTGTGAAAATTTGATTAAGTGAATTAATTTGGTTCAATAGTTAAATGTTGTGTTTATGTGTGTGAGGTTCTAGGTTTAAATTATTTTACTTTTATTTTTGTTATTTTTTCCCTAAACCCCTATCTTTAAACGTCTGGTTTATATATTATTTTCGTTCAATTAATGACAATGATTAGCCTAATGGTTTAGTGGTAGGGCTTTAGCTTACTCTTTGGTCTTGTGTTTAAGTCTTCGTGAGTGTAAAATAGGAATTATGTTTTTATTTAAATTCAGAAGAAAAATCTATTTGAATAAGGATCATATAGTGGAGTTTTGGGTAGTCTGAGTTTGTTTTAGTTTATTATGATTTATTTTAATTTATTAAAAAATTTATATATTTTTTTATTCTTTTAATTTATTGTTTTTCTTTTCCCAAAGTTCCCTTATTCCCACGTTTCCATTTGTTTTTTCATTTATGATTATTTATTTTCTTTCTTTTCACGTTATGCTCTTCATCTTTTATTTTTTTCTTTTTGTTTCTTGCGTTCTTTTCTCCTTTTGCCATCGTTTTTAATCGGTTTTGATTCTATTGCTTCTATTTGGTCAGTTTCTACCCGTAGAGGGGAAGATCGAGAGCGATTGGTGTTCCCCCAACAACGTATGCTTCGTGTAGTTGCTATTCGTCTAGTAATATTGCAAGTCTCGTGGTTGCATTCACATCAAAATTGGATCAGGTGTGTAACAGAAGAATCAAAAAATAGTGAATGATAAAAAGCCAAAAACTGGTATGTCGACACCACACGACTATGTGCCAAGTCATGTAATAGGCCATGTGTAACACACGGCCGTGTGCCAGACCATGTGTGTCACACGGTGTAAGTTTCTTTTGTTGTTAAATAAAGTAAATAGTTTTTTTTATAAAGGGCAACTAGAAAGAAGTATTATTAGGACAAACAACCATATGTTTTATCAAAAAAAAAAACAATATTCAATTGATTCAAAGTTGGACTTAAACATTTGAAATTATACTTTCATTCGTATTAAATATTTTAAAGTAAACCATTCTACATATTGACAAATGGAATAAATATTATAATACAATTATGTTGAATAACCATGAAATTAAAATAAAACATAAATGATTTATTTTTCATAGCATGACAAACATTAGTATTAATTTGCGTAAGCTCAAGAAAATAGATTCTTCTTTGATGACTTCTAAAAATTTTAATTACCACTCCAAAAGGTTTGAATTTCATGTGTTCAAATATCAATAGGTTTTCGGCTTTACTTGCGGAGGATACTAAATTCAAGTAAATAAAAATAGGTTTAATATATTATTTGGTATCTAAGTTTAATAGTTTTTTTTTAAATTTAGTACCTCTGTATTTTTAATCCAATTTGCGCGTGTTAGACCGTATTCCAGGCCGTGTTGGCCACACAATTTGGGCCATTTAGGTCGTGTGGGCCACATAGGTATGTGGAGCTATTTTCTAAAATTTTCACTTAGGCTCGTTAGACTCTGAAATTCGTAATTAGACCTTTTGTGGGGTTCATTTGGCTTAAATATGATTCTAAAATATAAAATTTGATATTTTGTGAATGTACGTGATAGGGATAAGATATATGTTACAATTGCAAGTATATTTAAAATGTGAAATTTGTATATGATCTGTAATCTGATAATTTTGTTAGTATGTTCTAATGTGAAAAGAATGTATGACATATGTGCATATCATGTCTATTAGTATTTGCATGAGCATTGGGGTGGGATATGATATATGATAGAGGAAGTGTGATTCTAGCAGTATTGCTGCATCTTCTGGCGGTGTATTCGCAATATCAGTTATGACAGCTTGATTGCAATTGTAGTGGCTTGACCACATATATTTGATTCTAGCGGATTATCACAATATTTTTGTATGGCAGCTCAGCTGCACTTATATGAGTGACATACAATCATTAAGTAGTCTGTAGGACTGGATAGGTAATTAATACCCTATATGGTGTGTAACACCCCGAACCCGAGACCGTTGCCGGAGTTGAACACGAGGTGTTAACAGACTTCAAACCACTTATTAAAATTTTTCCAGACAAGCTGTCAATCTGCATACTAGTCGCTTTAAAAATCATATCTTGAGTTTCACAACTCGAAAATCAGTTTCGTGATTTTTCCCTGAAACTAGACTCATATTCCCATCTCCATAATTTTTTTCAGAATTTTTGGTCAGGCCAATTAGTACAGTTTATTAGTCAAAGTCTCCCATGTTACAGGGATCGACTACACTGACCCTTGCGCATTACGAATTAGATATCTCCCTGCACAGAGTTTCAATACTGATGTCGTTTGTTTCTATAGAAACTAGACTCAGAGAGGAATCTGTACATATATGGCATGACTCCTAATTATCTCTGGTTAATTTATAATAAATCTCCAAAGTCGGAACAGGGAATCCAGAAACCGTTCTGGTCCTGTCTCACGAGAACCTGAATAACTCTTAACATATTGTCCATATGATCTTTTCGTTACTTCTATATGAAAATAGACTCATCAAGCTTCGAATACATAATTTATTCATCAATTAATTCCACTCCTACTATTTTTAGTGATTTTTCGATCGCACGTCACTGCTGCTGCCAGCATCTGTTACGAAAGCAACTATGCCTATTTCGTGATTTCTCCTTGATCTAACTAGTAATTCATCATACATATCACCAATTATGATCATGACTAGCCATGCCAAAGGCTAATCATTGTCAAACTTCCCCCTACTACACTATTGCCATATCATGAATTTTAACACCAAAATAATCAACCATGACGTATGGCATAAAAAGGTCGAATTATCAAGATTTGCGACCTAACGTTATGAGTCCAAACCCAACCGAACATTTATGCCATTTTCGCATGGCTAAAAGATTACATACCAAAGTTCAAACACAACATAATAGCCTATACATGCCGAAATGTTCTCCTAAGCCAACTAAGAAGAAAGTACCAAAACTTGCTATCCGGTGTGATGACTTCGATGACGGCCCGACCACGCAAAAAGAGACGAGTCCAAGAAACCTAGTATGGGTGACAAGGAAACACCGAGTGAGTTTATAACTCAGTAAGTCATAAGCAATACACTACCATCCATTAATAACATTATCACAAGAGGAAACAAAATGGAACGAGGCTAGTTACTCCATCCATACCGAACCATACCATAGTTCCTCCGACCTATCGGTTCAATCTCATACCAAATCATGCATTCACATTCCATATACTCATCAATAGAATATTCGAGGCATTTTCATAAATCATTTTATTTTCGTTACAATCATACAACTAAACGGCCTTTCACCCATTCCACGATAAATCTTATGTACGTGACTTCAAGTATATTCGTCACATGGGTTCAAACTTACCAAGCTCAACTCCAAATATAGACATAGCACCTATTAGCCATGAGCTCAAGATACTTACCCGATCCGCTGTCCGTGATCGACTCAATAGTGTCGCACACTTAGTGTCCATAATGATTCAAGAACATATTAAGTCCGCACACTCAGTGCTATATAATCAGCTCGCACACCTAGTGCTACATAATCAAACTCGCACACTTAGTGCTACATAGTCAAACTCGCACACTTAGTGCTACATAATCAAACTCGCACACTTAGTGCTACATAGTCAATTCGCACACTTAGTGCTGCACAATTTAAACCCGCACTCTTAGCGCCAATCTCATGGTCATACTTGTTTATACCCGCACATTTAGTGCCGAGATCAACAACTCAATACATCTCACCTCTTTTCTTTTCATTCAACACTTTCATCATCACATACGTACATGCATATATATATATTATTCATTCCATTCAGCATCATTACATAGACGTTATGACCATTTGAATTAATACCAACTATATGCTTAATGACTTACTTTATGTTGGGTAAAATAATTCCGAGTCGGCTACTCGATGACCTTCGATTTCCCCTTGTTGGACGCCTCTCCTTTAGGTTCTTGAGCTTAAATAATACAAATAAGAGTATTCAATATTTAACCCAATAACATGAATTTATTTATCACATTTGGCAATCACATATCATTAAATTTTCAAACCAAAATGTCATTATATGACCACATATACACATATCCATATACTTAAGCTCAATAATTATAATGTAATATCATGTACCCACTTTAAGTATATTGCAGAATATACTTAATCATACATACACCTAACCAAAACAATTTCCTAAAATCTTTATATCATTTATACACTAAGCCGAATACTCTCACCAAGTTCACCTATATTCTTCAACAATTCCTTCATTGATCAAACACATATTCGGCTAAAGAAATGGCAATTTTAGCAACCTTCGATCTAGTACTTAACTTTTACCACATATCAAATAACTCATTTCCTTACTCATGTGACCACGTATATTCGGTCATGCATACACACATAAAATCAATTTGGAGACTCTATCAATCCAACATACATTCGGCACCTTCATCCACCATTCTACCAAGCATGTAATATTCAAACACAACCAAACTCACATTCGGCCCTAGCTCATAACAAGGTAGCCGATTCTTTTTATAGTTCAAACACTCCTCTATCATCATTCACCTAACTTTAACATGAAACAACAAAACTCACCATTTCTCATCCAAATAACATGAACAACAACCATTTCTTGAACACTTTCTCATGACCGATTGCTCATGTTACCAACAAGATTCAAGATTTGAACATGGGCTATTTAGAACTCAAGTCAATTACTAAAACATGCATGCATCTCAAGGACAACATCAAACATACCTTAGTCTAGCAAACCACCATAGCCGATTTTCTCAAGCTTTTCCCCTTCCTTTCTTTCCTCTATTCGGCCAAAGATGTTCAAGAATGAACACTTTTTTTCTTTCTTCAATTCACGGCAACAAGGGGGTATGGATGAGACCATATTATTTTTTTTTCATCACCCTTCCTTTCATTATTTAATCACCATGCTCATTATTTTATTTTTCTTAACATACATCACTAGCATAACATGTTGGAGACATGTTTCCACCCATAGCATGGTCGGCCACTATGCTTTAGTTTGGCTAATTTGACATGCAAGGACAACACTTTCCCACTTTAATACTATTTGGTCCTTACTTATTTACCTATCATAATTTTCCAAGTCTTTCAACTAGATCCTTTCAAGCAAAATTCACATTCCTAATATAAAATTAAAACATCAAATTTTTGTACAAGTACTATCACACATATAAGATATGCAAATAAAATTTTAACTAAATTTTATGACTCGGTTTTGTGGTCCCGAAACCACATTCCGACTAGGGTCGAATTAGGGCTGTCCAATGGTGTGTAAGGATGGTCAGAGTTGGTGTGTAGCGGATGGGGGTAGGATCTATGTCTGCATTTGTTATGGTCTGATATGAGATTTTGATATGATATATGTGCTTCTGAAAACATGACATTCTAGTCTGATAAATGTTTATGAAAATATGATACTTTGATTCGAAATATATCAGAAAATATGACCTTATGATCTGATATATGTTTATGGTAATACAACATTCTGATATGATATTTGTACATTATAAGTAAACTTTTGTGATGACATTTACATATGTGCTTATTAAATAAAAATTCTGCTTGTGGGACGAGTTACACACTAGGCTCTTAGCTCACCCGTTTGTTTCATACATTTCAGTTGGTCCTCTAACTGAGGATCAAACGACGTGTAGGAGCTCAGATTGTTTTATCAGTTAATTAAAATATGGTGATTTTCGTAATTTTTTATTTTGGACTTTTGAGATTATAAACTGTTTTTTTTTGCTTTTTTTGTTTTTGTTTAAATAATTGGTATTGATATTCTCAAACGTGAAACTGCAAAATCACATAAGTTAACAAAATGAATTTTGGTTTACAAAATTAAAATTCTAAAAAGTTTTTCGCTGCAAATTAAGTAAACACTTAATTTTTTTTCTATAAATAAACAGCGTTTAACAAATGTTTGCATTAACAGGAAAAGGTTTGCTCAAAATTATTTTTTTCGAAGCAAGCAAATTTGAATTAGATTTTGGGATTTGAAATAAGTGTTTTCAGGCTTAGGCTTTTCTAAATGTGTGTGAGGGTTCTGCCAAATTTTATGCTTTTGAAACGAACAACTAATTTTGATTAAAAGAAAAGTTTTAAACAATCTAATGTAATTCCTCCAGATTCAGCCATAACGTCTAGGTCGGGTCTGGGGTATTACATTTAGTTGTATCAGAGACAGGTTGCAAAATTCAGGCTGTGATTATTGGGTTCCTAAAGTTTCTATATGGAATTGTTTTAATCTGGTGTTTGCAATTTTGGTAACATTTTTTTTGTGTTTGGTTATAAAATGTGAATCTAAGCCTCTGACATTGATCCAAGTAAGTATGTATACTACAGTTAACTGTACTTTAGTTTTACTTTAGTACTTTAGTAAAACTGTTAGATTAAGAGACTGTAAAAATAAGACACCTTTACCTTAAGATAACTATATCGACTAAACTTTAAACTTAGGGTTTGAACATAAACCTAAGCTAAACTTTAGAACTTCTGAACCATAGAAAAATAAGATAAGTTTTTGAGGTATTTGTGGTTGTGGACATGGTGGACAATGTCAAATGGTTCACGTTGACTCCTCGTCTGCGGGCAGCGTGCTCAATTTGGAAATTAGAGATAATATGGAGACACTTTTCTGTATTGTGGTAATCAGGAAATTGGGGATGATATTGTGTCCCAAGAGTTGCCAAGAGATTTACAAAGGGTCATTGAGACTCAATCTTTATATGTGAGTTGAAGGTTTGTGATTGAGCAACTTTGTCAAATGAGACCGAGTTAGTAGAAGAGATTAATCGCTTAGAGAACTAGAAAAAATGGAAAGGAATAAGTAAAAAATAAGAGGAGTTCTGGTCTTGTTGACTTGAATTTTCAATCTAGGAAATGGGTCAGAATAGTTAGGTCTCAACGGGTTGAGGCAGTTGTGGGCATATGTTAGGTTTTGATTTGTGTCTTTGTGATAGGCATCGTCTGGGCAAATGTTAGCAGGAAACGAGAGCATGTTTTAGATGTGAATCTATTGAGCATTAAGTTAAGGATTGTTCATGACATTCTTTTAGTCGATTGGAAGCTTCGGCTGGGAATAAGAATCATAGAATGGTTTGTGCAATTAGGCGTCAAGAGGATCGAGACGCATATGACAGCAATACATGTATATTTTCGATTCATGTCAAATGTACCTTGCATTGATTAAGTGTTTGGTAGTACTTAAGTGTTTCATTATCATTGCAGTTTTTGAGACTTTGGGATTTCTGAATTGTTAGTACTATTTCTGTAAAAAGTTTCTGGAGACAATCCGAGTTATTGAGTAAGAAGTTTGTTAGAAATATTATCTGGATTGGGAGGGAAACTTAGTCAAGTTTTCATTGGAATCAGAGTTGTGCAACGATAATGCGGTGATCAGTGTGAAAGAGAAAATTTTAGATTTTGTGGTTAAGTGTATGGTGTGACAACGAGAATTTCGAGGACGAAATTCTTTTAAGGAGGGAAGAGTTGTCACATCCTAAAAACTAGGTTAGAAGAAATGTGGTTAGTGAAACCAAGAGTGGTCACGTCCTAATTTTTAGTTAAGATTGTGAAAATTTTGTTAAATGAATTAATTTGGTTCAATGGTTAAGTGTTGGGTTTGTGTGTGTGAGGTTCTGGGTTTGACTCTTTTTTTTTGCTATTTTTTTCCTAAAACCTTATCTTTGAACATTTGGTTTATATATTATTTTCATTCAATTGATGAAAATGATGAGCTTAATGGTTTAGTGGTAGGGCTACAATTTACCCTTTGGTCCTATGTTCCAGTCCTCGTGTGTGCAAAGTTGGAATTATGTTTTTATTTTAAATTAAGAAGAAAAATCTATTTGGATAAGGATCAGATAGTGGAGTTGTCGGTATTTTGAGTTTGTTTTAAATTTTTTATTTTATTTTATTCAAAAATTATATATATTATTTTATTCTTTTAATTTAATTTAATTTTTTCCCAAAGTTCCCCCTATTCCCACGTTCCCATTTGTTTTCTTTTGTTTTATTACTATTATTTCTTTTCTTTCTTTCCAAGTTTTGCTTTTCATCTTTTATTTTTGCTCTTTTTGTTTCTTGCGTTCCTTTCACCTTTTGCCATCGTTTTCAATCGGTTTTGATTCTATTGCTTCCGTTAGGTCAGTTTCTATCCGTAGAAGGGAAGATCGAGAGGCGATTGGTGTTTCTCCAGCAACATAAGCTTCTCGTAGTTGCTATTTTTTTAGTAGTACCGGAAGTCTCGTGGTTGCATTCATATCAAAATCGGATCAGGTGTGTAACGGAAAACTTGAAAAACAACGAATGACAAAAAGTTGAAAATTGGTCTATCGACGCCACACGACCATTTCCAAGGTCATGTGTGACACACAGACATGTGCCAAACCGTGTGTGTCACACAGTGTAAGTTTCTTTTGCTGTTAAATAAAGTCAATAGTTTTTTTTATATAGGAGAACCGGGAAGAAGTATTATTGGGACAAACAACCATATGTTTTATGAAAAAAACAAATTCAACTAATTCAAGAAAATATATTCTTCTTGGCATGACAAACATTAGTATTAATTTGCGTAAGTTCAAGAAAATATATTCTTCTTTGATGACTTCTAAAAAAGTTAATTATCACTCCAAAAGGTTTGAATTTTATGTGTTCAAATGTCAATAGGTTTTGGACTTCACTTGCGGAGGATGCTAAATTCACGTAAATAAAATTAGATTTAATATATTATTTGGTACTAAGTTTAATAGTTTTTTTTACATTTAGTACCTATGTATTTTTTTGAATCCAATTTGCGTGTGTTAGACTGTATTCTAGGCTGTGTGGGCCACATGGGCTGGGCCATTTAGGCCATGTAGGACTCACGGGCATGTGAGCCTATTTTCTAAAAATTCTAGTTAGGCTCGTTAGATCTGAAATTCATAATTAGACCTTCCGTCTAGTTTGTTGGCTTAAATATGATTCTAAAATATGAAATATGATATTTTGCAAATGTATGTGATAGGGATAAGATATGTGTTACAATTTCAAGTATGTTTAAAATGTGAAATTTGTAGATGATCTGTAATCTGATAATTTTGTTTGTATGTTTTGATATGAAAAACATGTATGGCATATGTGCATATGATGTCTGTTAGTATTTCCATGAGCATTGAGGTGGGATATGATATATGATGGAGTAAGTGTGATTCTGGCAGTATTACTGCATCTTCTGGCGGTTTATCCGCAATATCAATTATGACAGCTTGACTACAATTGTAATAGGTTAACCACATATATTTGATTCTAGTAGATTAGCGAAATATTTTATTTGGGAGCTTAGCTGCACTTATATGAGTGACATATAGTTACTAAACACTGTGTAGGGCTGGATGGGTAATTAATACCCTATATGGTGTGTAAGGATGGTCAGAGTTGGTGTGTAGCGGATGGGGGTAGGATCTATGTCTGCATTTGTTATGGTCTGGTATGATATATGTGCTTCTGAAAACGTGACATTCTGGTCTGATATATGTTTATGAAAATATGATACTCTAATCCAAAATATGTCTTGAAAGATGACCTTATGATCTGATATATGTTTTTGGTAATACAACATTTTGATATGATATTTGTACATTATAAGTAAAATTTTGCGATGACATTTACATATGTGCTTGTTAAATAAAAATTCTGCTCGTGGGTCGAGTTACACATTGGGCTCCTAGCTCACTCGATTGTTTAATACATTTTAGGTGGTCTTTTGACTTAGGATTAGACTACGTGCAGGAGCTCGGATTGTTTTCTCAATTAATTAAAATATGGTAATTTTCGTAATTTTCTATTTTGGACTTTTGAGATTATAATCTATTTTTTTTGGCTTGTTTTGGTTTTTGCTTAAATCATCGGTAATTGATAATCTCAAACGTGAAACTACAAAACCACACGAGTTAACAAAATGAATTTCGGTTTACAAAATTAAAATTCTAAAAATTTTTCCGCTACAAATTAAGTAAACCCTTAAGTGGTTTTCTATAAATAATTAGTTTTTAACAAATGTTAGCATTAACTGGAAAATGATTTCTCAAAATTGGTATTTTCGATGCAAGCAAATTTGAATTAGATTTTGGGATTTGAGATAAGTGTTTTCAGACTTAAGCTTTTCTAGACGTTTGTGAGAGTTTTGCCAAGTTTTATGCTTTTGAAACGCACAGTTAAAGTTTGATTAAAACAAAAGTTTTAAACAAACTAATGTAATTCCTCTTGATTCGACCATAACGTCTAGGCCAGGTTTGGGGTGTTACACAACCTCCCAAACTTAGAGGTATTTACAATAGAAAAATGTAAACTAAAGTTCGTTACATTTGACTTAATTCCCAAGGTGAGGACTCTAAGGGAGCACCTCTATGCACATGAATGACATTCATGCCCATCTTTCAAACTGGCTTGGTCCCTCCACTCAATTCTTGAGTCAAACTTTTATCTTGCAAATAAGTAGTAAATTCTTAAGTTCAAATGAACTTAGTGAGGTTCTGTGAAATAGTGCACACAATATTTCACAATATCTAGGAAATAAAATTTCAAACAGAAAATTTTAACTCCCTATCTATCCTTGGCCATCTACAAATCCCACCAACATAGTTGTCGCCCTGCCCTTTTTTTCGAAGTTCACCGCTGGAGGACTTATTCTCTATCTTAGACATATACTTGTCCTTTTATAATAATGGATCTCTATGGACTTGGCCTGGTTCCGGCGCATCCCAATTTCTTTTGTAACTTAACCAAATTAACTCACATTAGTATCCACATACTTGGATACAAAGTTCATTGTCTACCACTAGTTGTCTTCAACTACTGTTCTCCTTAAATTCGAATCCTTACCCTGATCTGTCAATCCAAAATGAAATCAAATTTAGTACTTTCCACCTTAACACTTCCTCTAGTCCAAACTCACAGTTCTGAACATGTGATTGCTGCTGAGTGGAAGCCTTATTATCATTGTGGAGTAGTGCTTTACTAGTTGGCCCTAGGCTATTAATTTATCCTGTTCCAATGTTCTGAATAGCTAAAATTAACAAATAGTTTCTTAAAAACTAAAACCTCTACCACTTTCTAGCAGATTATTCGTCCAAAGTAGCCCTTGACAAGATCGTTCTTTTGTTAGCCCCAAGTGGTCTAATCAGTGTTGCCTAGTCCTGATCAACCTTCTTCTTCTCTGTAGATTCCTGACAGACTCTACCAGTCAAACTGTTCGAGCGATCATTAACTTCGAGTGAACATTGGTGAACTTACCCATTTTTAGCTACCTTTTTACTCAGAGACCCTTAGGCTTAGGTTCTGCTTGATCATCTTATTATCATCCCCCGACTCAGGTTTACTCACCAACACCTACAGTCTCCTGCTCATGGATAGTTCATTCAACAACATAGTTATCCTTCCTATTTCCTTCCACGTTGTTAAGAGTTGTATATTCCAGTTTCCTTTTTGTGATAGTTTAATGGGATCCCTCCTTAATAGGCTTACCTGCATTCCAGGATATTTCTACATGCTTTTCTTATCTTCGTAATTTGGGGGATCCTTGAACTATTGATCTGCCATAGTTTGGTGTAACAGATTAAACTAGTTTTCACATTTAAGGAGCTTGAATACAAGCATTTTTGTTATGTTTAAGTAAGTTTCTTTAGTTTTACTTACATTTACTAAAATGCACAAATTAAGTCTTTTATTGACCTTAAGGGACGAATGAGGCCTAATGGAGGGCTAATGTACTTTGTGAGTGTACAAGAGACCATTAGAAGGCATTTTGGACCAATATTGGATGCTATGTTGCAACAAGGGAGATCCGATGTTGCAATATAGAGAAAAGAATGGAGAAAGTAGGAAACTACTTTCAATGTCGCGACACAGGCATAAGGTGGCTATAGAGGAGCATATTGGTTGCTATGTCGCGACACAAGTCCTAGTGTGTCGCGACATCGACTCTGTGACGAGAATAAAGCATGAAGTAGGGGCGTTTTAGTCTGCACAATCAAACTTAGAGCTTAGGAACGTCAACTAATATAGAGTTAAGGATGACAACTACCTAAAGGCTATAAATAGGGTCATTTGGCACACATTATAGGGACAATCCCATTAGCTTAGATTCTCTCTTTAGGTTTAATTTTTGTTTTATTGCTTTCTTTAGGTTTTCATTATTTTAGTTTATTTGTTCTTTGTTTCTTTCAAGAGTTCTAATTTATAAAGGAGACCAAATATTGTGGACTCGCGCTTATTATCAATATTAATTAGGCTTTTGTTAAACTCTCTATTTCAATTCATTCCCTATGATTAACTCTTTCATCTATTCCATGTTGTTTATGAAAGCCATGCGGAACTAATCCTTCTATGGGGGATTAGTGAGTGGAAGCATGATCTCGTAACTATTTTGTAGGGTTACTAATGGATCAATTGTTTGGGAAAAGATGAACATGAAACAAACCCTAGGCCTGGCAACCCCAAGAAGTCATCAAGGTGGGAATTATCCCAAAATTGGTATTGTCCATTCGTGAACACCTTTACCCCAAGCAGTTCGGACTATGAGGTCGGAAGATAAGTAGTGCTTGCTGACTCATATGTTAGTGGAAGATCAAAAGATCCTGCTGGGGTATCGAATAGTTGGTTGACAAGGAACCCGAGACGACAGTTGATTCAGATTGCTGAAGCGAGCTAATCACCCACCTTCAAATTTGATTCACTTTATTCTTTATATCTCTGGAAATTCAATTCTTTTATGTTAATTTATTTCATTTAAAAAACCCTAAAATTATCTCTTATTTTACTTTCGTACTATAATTAATTTTAAAGTATTAATTAGATCTTTAAGTGTTTTGGTTAAGATTGGTTTAGGAATCACCTCCATTGGGTACGATCCTCGAAGTACTCACCTACTTCGTTGTAAAATCTATATTATAACTCGACTCGTTTACTTGCAGATATTGTCTCGTAATTCTTTATTTTATTGTAGTATTTACACTTTGGACATTGGTACGTCCGGTGGCGGTTAAATTGTTGGCACTGTTACCGGGGAGGCAACGCCACTAAGTTAATTTTAATTTTTGTACTTTCAAGGAATAATTAAGAAATTTGTAGGTTATAGATACAATTTAATTGCATTTATTGCTACTAACCTCCTCTTTATAGGTTTAGTGTATGAATCGTAGTAGAGGCACGCCTATTGTAGTAGCCACAGATTTAGAGAAAATAATCCGAAGGAATCACCGATAGCAGCAACAATAACAAGAGCAGATGTAAGAACAACCACCACCCTCTATAGGTAATGTACGACGTGATAATCTATTGTTTGGCGACATTAACGATAATGCCCTAGGAGACCCATCAGCACCACATCTACCCGTAGACATGCATATGGCTCAAAATGAGAGAACTCTAAGGGACTATGCCTATTTTTAATGGTGTCAGAAACAATAGTTTTGGGACCACAATTTTGATGAATAATTTATTATTTTAATATTTATTTATAATCTACGAGATTCTATTAAGATCGTATTAAAATTTTGTTAAGAAATTTTAATTTTTAAATGGTTAATTAGGTGAAAAGGACACATAGTGTGCCTTAACTTATAACCGCAACCTTTCCTTTACATCAATGCTCACACGAGTTGTGGGTCGAAGTGTAAGCTACACGATGCTGCTCACACGAGTTGTGAAGAATTTGCAACAAATGCAGGTCCTCAACCATCGATAGGACAATTAAGACCAGCACCCGAAACATGAAGTCCCTAATGAAATGTCATTTGTATCCGAAGAATTCTTAAGGTTCAATTGGGACTCGTTATCTGTCAATTCATCATAGTATTGATACATTTATATTAAAACAACTTAGCATTTAGTCAATTTAGCTAACATTAAAACAATCATAGTTCATACGAACTTACCTCAACAACTAGGGCGTAGTAGTAGAATCGAATACTAAACCGAAGCTTTAATTTTTCCTTAATTTAAGGCCGAATGTGGTTTATCTTGATCTAAATAGATAATTTCAATCAATTAAGTAATTTTAGTATTCAATTTAATCCATAGTTCATATTTATGCAAAATTAAAAATTTGCCCCTAACATTTTAACTTTTCACAATTTAGTCCTTAAGCTCATAACTTAAATATAACTCATTTTAGCCTAAATCCAATTTAACCACTGTTACAAGGGACCTTGAAACAACCCATTATTACCAACATTTCACAATAAAACCCATGGATTTATACTTTTAACAATTTCATCACTATTTCCAAAATTCAACAAAAATCACTTAACATGTTTATTTTAAAACAAGGAGAAATAATCCATCAACTAACATAAAAAACATTCAAAAACATTCATGGAAAGTCCCTCAACCTTTAAAAATTTTACAAATTAACCCTCGAGCTAGCTAGATTAAGCTAAAACGAACTCAAAAACATAAAAATCATTAAAATAGGACAGAAAATCATACCATGCATGTGAAACAAGCCTTGGCTGAATTCTCCTCCTCCTTTAATGGCTATTTAGGTTTCAAAACAAAGATGAAGAATATGTCATCTTTCTATTATCTTATGTTTACTTTTTTTCATTTTATTTACCAATTTACTATTTTAACCTTTTTATTAATCCAAAATTTCAAATGAACCTATCCATGCATATCCACTAACATTAAGAATGGTATAATTACTATATTAGTCCATTAGTTTTCCTTTCCATAGCCATTTGACCCCTTTAACTAATATAACTCAACTTTTTCACCTTTTACGATTTAAGAAAGAGCAAATAAAAAACGGAATCCGAAAACTATCAATATTCAACCAAGGAGACAAAGAAGAACCAATGCCAATACTCCCTTTTAGAAGAATCTAGAATGGAGAAGGAACAAGAATTCAATAAGGTTTTAGAAAGGTAGGGGAGAAGAAGAAGCAGTAAAGAGAATAGGGAAAGAAAGAAGAGAAGATTTGGCAACACAGAGAATAGGGAGGAGAAAGGGGATTCAACAGAGGGGACTAAAGAACTATTCCGTCAAAAACAAAAACAAGAAACAAAAGAATAACAGGGAAAAATAGGAAAACAAATGAGCAAACCCGAGAGGTACTCGAAATCTTTAGTAAAATTCGGCACAAGAAAAATGTGAAAGAAAAACTAACCAAAGCCGAAGCAAACAGAGAGAGAAACAACCCCAAAATCGATTCCCTTGATGCTTAAAGACCAACTCGGCACAAGCATACCCCTAACTGGCACAAATCCCCCTCACTCTCAAACTCATTGATTTTCTCCTAAAATCTCTCCCCTTATCCCTCATTGAATCACTCCACCAATTTCTCCTCAACTCACTCTATGACCAGTTCAAACTCCTTTTAGCTATGTTTCAGTCAAACTCCACCACCTACCTAGCTCAAACAGCACAATAAATACTTCATTGCACACCCCAAGACTTGAACCTCAAACCTCACAGTTACACAGACGCCACCTTGCGACTTAACCACAAGCTCCTTTTGTGTCATAAAACAAATCATAATATTTATAAGGCCTAAATGTCAATGTCCAGATTCATTTAAGAGCAAAACTAAAAATTCTGCAAAAGCCAAGACTTGAACCCCTGACTTCTCAGACACTTCCAAACACTCCTAAATCACTTAACCACTGAAGCAAACATTCATTTATGTCACTTCCTTGTACAACTAAATATTATGTGCAGTCTCCTAACTGTTCCCTTGTTCCAAAACCTATTTCTTCTAGGCTCAAAATTCAGGATGTTACATAGCTAAACATCGTGGTGGACTCCCTTTGATGCCATAGCCAAGCTACTATCTTACAACCATTTTTTAGGTGTCGCCCCAAAGGACTTAATAACCATTTCCACGGTGTTACCCAAAAGGACCTTACTGCCATCGCGGTGTCACTCTATTGATTGGTAACATTCCACATTGCCGCCCTCCATTGGATCCCCATTTCAGTCCACCCATTCCTTCAATATTTAAATGAATCCTATCTTTATCTACCTCATCAAGGTAAATACCTCCGTACTCTGCATACAAGATACCCATATTGTCACAACCCAAAATTGAAGGATCCGAGAGAAAGGCGAATAGATGTGAAGGGTCCCTGTTTTGTCCCACTATGGTAGTCTAGTTCACCATTTTATACACTTTTGGCAAGCTAAAGTTTGGGGCATTAAAGAGTACGACAACGAAAAGTACGCCTCAAAGTTTTGGCTGAGTATGAAATGTCTATTAAGTGTTTGAGAAACTTTTAGAAGATTAGATCGTCTTTAAGTGCACGCCTTATCAGAGTTACCACCAAAGGTATGGTACACCTAATTTTCTCATATGCTGTGCAAGGTGGTTTTTGTAATATGATTGGTTAGGAGTCAATTGAACTGATTGACTAGTCAAACCGCATCTGCACCAGATTCTCTTTTATATTTTTTCCCATTTTTTAGGGTATTTAAAGGAAAATTTATGTATGCATTTGACACTTGTTAAAATCCACTAAGAGGAATTGAGTATATATAGTACGAAGGGAACATTTCAGATGGTCTTTCTTTCCTTCTGCTCTAGGTTCTGGTTCATCTTCCTTAACCTAAAGAATCTCTTCCTTTTCATTATGATTGGAAGCTACGATTTTTTGTTTAATCATTTGTTGTTTCAATCTCTTGGTAAGTTCTATAACTCCACATGTTGATATTTTGAAAGAGTAAGGTTGTTAAAAGGCATAAAAATAGTAAGGTGTCAATAGGAGGCTCTTCATAGGGGTTGTTTCTAATTGAGTTGTTAGTAAATTGTCTATAAATGAGATTTTAATGGAAGTTTCATAGTCTTCTAAGTAGTTGTTGCTACTGGTTCAGGTAGGATAATTTACAATGGTTATTCGTATGTTGATGTTTTCTCAGAACAAAAACTCAGAGTTGAAGTGAAGGTGAGTTTTAGATGAGTCTTTCTCCAGACTCATGTATGATAATTTACAATGGTTATTCGTATTTGATGTTTTCTCAGATAACTGGTGAGGGTATGTGTGTGTAAAGTTTTGTAAAGTTTCTGCAAGTTTACAAATGAGGTATATAATGTGCTACATGAATAAGATGATGTGTAGTATGTATGCATGTGAGATTTAGTATTGGAGAGTATGAGTTTGTCGGAAGTGTGAATGAAATCTTGGTAAGTGTGTTTTGTGATAAATGAATAATGCATCTGTATGAGTTGCCTCCGGGAGGGCAGGTACATTGCTAACCAGACTAGCAGATTGCAGAACAAAATGCATAAGACTATTTCGTAGAGACACGTGGAATTTTATGACTATGAGGATGTTCATGGTATAGCCTCTGTTGGGTTGTAAACCGAACTGGTAGATCACAACAATAAGAAATGTGTAAGACCATATGGGCCCATTGTCACACCCTATATTTTATTTATTTTATCGTATTAGTTTATGACATAAGGAATTAAATTGCTTAGTGGTTAAGTGTGTCATTTGTTTCCAAAAGGAATCATGTCCAATCCCCCACACTCCCACATCTTTTCATTTAATTTTTTTGACAAATTCAAGTGGTCAACTACCCTTGTGCCGTCCACCTCACATGCCTTGTGGGCAAGGATTCCTTTCTTGTTCTTTCTAGTCAGCTTACCTTACTTAGCCCCCTTTTCACTCCCATGATACACTTTTGATGCCTTTGTCCCCCTTATTGCCTTTTCCCCTCCCTTAACAAACCTTAACCACCACTGAATCGCCGTTGACCACACGTAAATTCTTCAATTCTTCTTCTTTTCTCTTCCTCTCTCGTAATCAATTTCTCTAATCTCTAAATTCTGATATTTTATTCATAAGAAAGGATTATTACACATCCTATTTCTAATTCTTTTTTTATGTATATTATGTTCTTTTTTGTCTAGTGGTGAATCCCCCTATCTAATCAACTCTCTATGGGAAGTTGTTGAGCACATTTTTCCTTCAATATTATGTAACTTTGTATGATCCTCCATTTATGATATTCTTTAGTATATTTTATATATTTTTAATTGGGAAAATACTAACCTTTCGACTTATTGGATTTTATGAAGTGCTTTTCGAAATCCTTGATCTGTACCCCCACTTTTGGACGAATAGTTACGTAACTATTTCACCATGTCATAAATTAAGGGTTATTCATTAAAATAACATGTTCTAATATGGTATGAATTTTTTATACGTAAGGATTCAAGATTTGAGATCTTCCTTTAGAAGTTAGAAATGGAGTCGTGATCAGATTTGCAAAATCATGTGTGGGGATTTACTCTATAAAATATATGATATTATTTTAAATCGAGATAAATATATATATGTATCAAATAATTTTTTTAAATAAATCTATAAAAAAAAAGAAAATGGAAAATTTGTTAAGTATTCATATAGATTGTTAAAATCCAATAAAAATGAGGATTCCAAGTAAGTAATTTTGAAACTTCAAATCTATAATATTTTGTATGTGATTATATGATTTTCTATTATACATTATGTATGTTTTCTTATTACCCATGTTATGTTATATATGGAGATTTTGTATATGCATGTATTATAAACATGACATCGATTTACTGATACTTTGATTTGCATGTTAAGCATGTTATTATTTTGATTATGATTTGCATGTTGAGCATGCTATTATTCTGATTCTGAATCACATTTTAAGCATGCCACTGTGTTAAATCATAATGAGTTCTAAATCGCATGTAAAGCATGCCTACTGCAAAATATGTTTTGTAAGCCATATCACATGCAATGGGTTTGGGATAATATTGTACGGACGAAGATTCTAGTAGTTTCATAATCTGCATATTTTTGGTGGCTTGACCACAGTATTCTGTATCTGGCAGTCTATATGCATTAATTGGAGGCTCGTCCACAATATTCTGCTTCTAGAAGCTCGACTACAATATCTGATGGCTTGTCTACATTATTGGTGTACTATTGGGTGGATGAGTGACCGCCTCTAGATGTACTGACATCCAGAGTGTGAATATTATAGTAAAAGATATATTGATGACGCGATATCCACAAGTATACGAGTTTAGTTCTAATATAGTTACAAAGGAGTAGGTGAGTATTACGAGGATCGTACCCAAGGAAAATAAGTGTTAGATTGATTTTAACCTGAACACTAAAAGATCTACTTAGTACTCTAAATTAGTTATAGTATGAAAACATAATAAACTGAGTTTTAAAGAAATAATAAAATACAATAAAGAGAGAAATCAAAATAAAGAGATCGAAAAATAGAATAAATCAAATATGATTATGGGTAATTAGCTCATTTTGGTAATCCCCATCAACTGTCACTTCGGGTCCTCATCAATCAACTAGTTGTCATCCCAATAGCATCTTCCAATCTTCCATTCAAATAATGTGTTAACAAGGACAACTTATCATTCGATCTCACAGTCAAGACTGGCTTGGGGTGAAGGTGTTCATGGATAAGCCATACCAATTTTGGGTTAATTCCCACCTTGATGACTTCCTAGGGTTGTCAAGCCTTGGTTTTCGGTTCTTCCTTTCACAAATATTTGACCCGCTTCATAACCCTACAAAATAGTTAATAGATCATACTTCCACTCACTAATCCCCCATAGAGGGATTAGTTCCTCATGGTTTCAATGAACAATATAGAATCGATATAGAGAATAAGCATGATAAATGAATCGAAAGTATAGATTTTAAGAAAACACCTAATTTGTATTAAGAATGAAGTGAATCCACAAGTTTGATTGTCTTCTACAAATCAGATATCTCGAGATAAACAATGAACAACTTGAAAATAAATCTAAAAACTAAAAAGAAAGAAAAAAAACTAAATATAAATCAAAAGTGGAATTCTTAACTAAGTAATTGATGTCCATAACATGTGACAAAGTAGCCTATTTATAAATTTCAGGTGGTCGTCATTCTTAACCCTAGGTTAGCTGACAAGGGTATGCCGTGAAACCCTTAGGTTGTATGGTGGCATCGAAGGTAATCTCGTGATTTCTCCATTATGTTCCCTATGTTGCAACATTAATCATTCTGTGTTGCAACATAGTGACCAATATTGGTTTAGTACTCCTTCTAATAGTCTCCTGCACACTTACAAAGTTCATTAGCTCACTATTATGCCTCATTTGACCCCTAAGGTCAATAAAAGACTCAATTTGCACTTTTAATTTAATTTAACAAAACTTACTAAAACATACTTAAATTCTAATGATAATGGTTAATTTCAAGCTCCTAAAGTGCGAAAATTAGTTTAATCTACTACACCAAATTACGACAGTTAAAAATTCCCCACACTTAAGTCATTGCTTGTCCGAAAGCAACACAAACAAAAACAAGAAATAAAAGAGACGACCCTTGGGCAAAAATAATACAAGTATCGAATTTGGAGCACATCTCTGCATTTCATATTTATGAATAACTTTTTCATGATGAATAATTGACTTACCACTTTTGACCATAAACATTCAAGTTTAGTATATTGCAAAGTATACAAATATCAAGGGTCTCTCCTGTAGGGATCCATCAATAAATCATACAAGTAATTTGATTATCTGAGTAGAATATAAACATTTGTTTATGTGATTGTTTCATATAATGTTCATTCATGCAAAAGGGTATTTAGGTCACATAGGACTTTTCGACTTGTAACGTTCTAAAGCTTAGGATATGTATGGAATTCAAAAACAGTAAGCATCGAAGGAGTTACAAACATGAAAATAGTTTGGCACATTGTATTGATCCCTATTCCTCCCCCTTAGTGACCTTACGCACTCACTGCCTTATTTTCTCCTTCTTTCGCCTTGTTTCTCCTTATAGGAGATCATAGCATGACATAGTAACTATGGCTAGCCTACGAGCTTTTTTCCACTAATGAATGAGTTTTTCTTATTTTTGTGACTTTGTCACTTTCTCTTTCAATTCATCTTACTCACGAATGATTTTTACTTTTCAAGAACTTTTTCTACTTGTATTAATTTTCTTTTGTTTTACATTTTTCAGGCTAACCTATAACTCCTATATTACACTAATCTTTCCTATTCCACTCTATTTTTACAAAATCCGTCATGATGTATCTACTTAACCCATAATACGTATGGCTAGATGTCTATAGTCGTGCAATGCAGGACTAAAGAAAAATGGCAAATACAAATTAAAGTTTCAGGCTTACGTTTTGTAACGAGGTTCATCAAGAATTGTTAACAGGCTCAAAAATCGATACTAAAGGAGAATAAATATAGGTAAGCTTTTTGGCTCTGGATATTTTCCAAATAATGCCTTAGGTTATCCCTTAAATATCTCAATATGCACAAATTTGATCAACCAAACAAACTCAAATTCCATCATTTATCATTCATACTAGCATGTTCGTTTCCTTGTATTCTTTATATCATCTGGTGCAGTTGATTGCTTAATTTCTATTTATAGTGTACCGTATAGAACTTAGTAGTTTAATAATGAAAAATTTAAAATCACTTATCATCATGCCAACTTTATTTGTAAACACAAGCAACCTATGTATATGCTCCTAACCAATCACTTTTATTTCTACAAGTTCAAGCATACAAATGACAAGAAGAATCATAAGAAAAGAATGAAAATTTAAAACAAACTTACTATGTTATCCCCCACACTTTGTTTAACACATTGTCCTCAATGTGTACCCATAAAAAGATAAAGAAAGAAGTTACCCAATTGATCATGGTCATTTCAACTGCTAATGGTGGTTGCTTCTGTGACAGCCCAAAGTTGACCCTAGTCGGGAAGTGGTTTCGGGACCGCTAAACCGAGTCACCGAAATGTTTGAATGTGATACTTATTGTCTAGAATATGTAATTATGAATGTGTGAAAATTTCAAGCTTCAATTTGGTTGATTTCATGTGAATTTAGTCAATAGGACTTATGTGAGAAAATTCTAAAATGTGATAGGTCAATGTGTGAGGACCTATTAGTGCATGTGGACAAAGGGGGGACTTGCATGTCAAATTTCCCCCCTACTAGTAGTGGCCGGCCATGACAAGCATGGTAGACCAAGTTTGATGGCCAAGACATGTCATAGACATGTTTTGTTGGTGCATCATGGGTGGAAAAAAATAAAATAATAGGCATGGAAATTAAATAATGAAAAGGAGTATGATGAATACACAAAAAAAAAAGTGTGTAGTTGATTCTTTTCCCCCCCCCATTGCCGTGAGCTAAAGAAAAGAGAGGAGAAGATCTTTGTTCATCCTTTTCTCACCTTCATTTAGCCTAAATTAGAAAGAAAAACAAAGAAAAAATTTCTCATCCTTTGGTTCATCCTTGGCCAAAAATTTTAAGGAGGAAAGAAGAAGAAAGGTGAAGAGATTCGGCCATGCATGTAGCTAGGCTAAGGTATGTTTGATGATGTTCCATGAGATGCATGCATGTTTTAGTTGTTAGCTTGAGTTCTACCTAGCCCATGGTCTAAATCTTGCTATGTGATGGAAATGGCACTTGACCATGGATGCATCATTCTTGGTTGGTGTTTGATGTTGTGGTGATGAGGCATGAGGATGAGTTAAGATTCGGCCTAGGTGGAGGTTGTGTTAATGCCATTGCATGCAAAATATGAAGCTTGTTAATGATGCATGTGATGATGGCTTGATGATTCTTGAACCTCCTTTTTAGCATTTTTGTGTGAGCACATATGTGCATTGGTTGCTAAATGGAGAAGAATCGGCTAGCAAGATGTGTGCTAAGGCCGAATGTAACTTTGCATGTTAATGAGCAATGCATGTGTTAAATTGATGAAAAGGGGGAGGATGCTTTACTAGTGTGTATATGTGTGTATTAAGTGTTGAAATCGACCCCAAAAATAGACATGCATATTCGGCCAAGGGGAAAGAAATTAGCTAATATGTTGTGTTGATGCATGATTTTTGCATGTATGAGACTTTAATGTCTAATGTATAAATATGGGCTAAGTGCCTTGTGTTCATCTTTTTGATGCCTAAATGATGAAATCAATTTATTTGTTTAATTAAGCTCAAGAGCAAAGGGGAAATAAATCTGATAAAGGGAAGGAAAAAGTGGTTGAATAGCTAGCGGAATCGTTCGACAACACCCGAGGTAAGTTCTTGAGTAAGAGAGCTTAAATTACGATGTGATTAAATCATGCTCTATGTGTGGCTATTGAGCCGAATGTGCAAGGACGATATGTGCCTTGTGTTTGAGTTTCGCAAATGAAAATGAAATATGAATGTGCCATGAATTATTGTTAGATGTGCATGATTAATTGAATGCTGTCCGGGCTAAGTCCCGAAGGCTTTGTGCTAAGTGAATATATCCGGACTAAGATCCGAAGGCATTTGTGCGAGATACAAATTCTGGGTTAAGCCCCGAAGGCCTTTGTGCGAGATACTAAATCCGGGTTAAGTCCCGAAGGCATTCGTGCGAGTTATTAAATCCGGGTTATGTCCCGAAGGCATTGTGTGAGTTACTAAAACCGGGCTATGTCCCGAAGGCATTTGAACGAGGAGCTATATCCGGTTAAATCCCGAAGGTACGTGATTTGGTAATGAATGAGCTTGCTGTAAAATTCCAGCGAATACTCGAAAAACATCCCAATATGGGGATATGTTACGTATGTGTTGAATTTAATCGAGCCCTTACAAATAAATGTTCGCTCAGTTGATAAACGAGCTACCGGCCTTCGGCTAAGTTAGTCTATTGTGTATGTACATAAGGGTTGTTAATGTTGTGAAGCAAGTTTGATATCGGTAAATTGCGTATTATGAAATATTCCGTTTAGCTAAATGTGTGTTATTCTTTGTTTATGCTGGAATTCCTTGCTCAAAACTTACTAAGCATAAATTGCTTACTCGTTACACTGCTCCTCTGTTTTATAGATTTTTGGTTCTCCAGCTATCGGACTCGGGATCTTGAAGTCGAAGTCGCCCACACTATCAAAGGCTCTTTTGGGTACTATTTTGGTTGAATTTTGATATGGCATGTATAGGACTACCCATTGTTGTTTTTCGAGTACTTTATGAAATGTATAAGTGTACAGCCATGCGAAAATGGCTTGTAGAAGTGGAGTATGGCATTAGACCATTCGTGTTTATGAATGTATAGATGGTTTCATGATGTAACTATAGTTGGAATGGAAGTGTTGAGCAAATGATCAGCCATTGGAATGGCTAAGTATGATCATATGTGGGCATATGTATGACAAGGCCCTAGTTGGTCCATGAAACCCCGAAAATAGGTAAGGTTTACTTTGAAAACAGAGGCTGACAGCAGCAGTGGTGTGGATTGGAAAAATCACAAGAATTCGTAGGAGTGGAATTAAATAGTGAATAAATTATGTAATCGAACCTTGATGAATCTACTTTCATATGAAAGTAACGAAACAATCATATGAACAGTACAGTAAGAGATATTCAGGTTCTTGTGGGACAGGGCCAGAACAGTTTCTGGATTCCCTGTTCCGACTTTGGAAATTCACTATAAATTGACCAGAGATAATTAGGGGTCATACCATATATGTATGGATTCCTCTCTGAGTCTAGTTTCCATAGAAACAAACGGCATCAGTATTGAAGCTCTGTGCAGAGAGATATCCAAGTCGTAATGGGAAAAGGTCAGTGTAGTCAACCCCTGTAACATGGGAGACTTTGACTAATAAACTGTACTAATTGGCCTGACCAAAAATTCTAGAAAAAAATACATAGGTGGGAACATGAGTCTAGTTTCAGGGAAAAATCACAAAACTGATTTTCGAGTTGTGAAACTCAATATATGATTTTTGAAGCGACTAGTACTCAGACTGGGCAGTGTCTGGAAAAAATTTTTCAAAGTTTGTTAACATCTCGTGTCCGACTCCGGTGTCGGTCTCGGGTTCGGGGTGTTACAGCTTCCTCCTCTGATTGTGTTAAGCTCAAATTGTTTGTGTCTCCTTTGTGTGTGGTTCCTAAATAGAAAACTTAAACAAACTACAAACAACTAAAAGTCTATGTTTATCCCTAATTCAAAAAACAAATTAAAATTATACAATAAATTTAATACAATCCAAAGTTTATTATATTCAATCATCACTACAAGAAAATAGGTTTATGATGACACTTTTGGGTTGACACTTTCTTAACTGTCGGGATAGACTTGCCAACGTACTCTTTGGCCAACTCTTTAATAAGAGTCGGGATATGCATGCCTAAGGCAGCCCTTAAATAAGGGTCGGCTTTGTCCAACACCATGTCGACACTTTTGGGTCGACACTTTCCTAAGTATTGGGATAGACTTGCTGACATACACTTTGGCCAACTCTTTGTATAAGGGTTGGGATATGCATGCCTAAGGCAACGCTTAAATAAGAGTCGACTTTGTCCAACACTATGCTGACACTTTTGGGTTTCACTTTCCTAAGTGTTGAGATAGACTTACCGACATGCGCTTTGGCCAACTCTTTGTATAAGGGTTGGGATATGCATGCCTAAGACAACATTTAACTAAGAGTCGGCCTTAGCCAACACTATGCCAACTTTTGTTATACCTTTCCCAACTATATAAAAGTGTCGCCATATGAAAAGCCAAACATAATTTTTTTTCCTACCTAGAAATTAATAAATATTATAACCTTAAAAAGATTATAACCAAACCATTTGGTTTCTTTTCCTTCCAGAAGAATGGAAACTTTTTTCCCCTTTTAATTTTGATGCCATCACCACCATTCCCTGTTGGATTTCGGCACTGTTCAAGGTGGATGCTAGCAGCATACATATATCTATGCCCTTGCAGTGATCTTTTTTCATATAACAAAGGAAAAGCTAAAGATAGGCAAGGAAATCACTCGTTGCCCCAACAGTTCTCTCTACATCACCGTTGTAACACCCCAAACCCGGCCTAAACATTAGGCCGAATCTGGTGATGTCACATTGTAACACCCCTTACCCGTATTCTACGCTGGAACAGGGTACGAGGCATTACCAGAATAAATAGACTTATAAACATATTAAGCTGAGTTATAAAATTTCATCCAAATTAAAAACTTTCAAATTATTATCTTCGAGTCACTAATTAGGGTTTACGAGGCCCAATACATACTTATTCATATGCTCAATATATTCGTTAAATCAATCCAATATTGAAGAATCCACTTTAAGTCAAAATCAATATTAATCATAATCATAAATCTTTTCATGTTATTTTCATATATCACTAACTGAACTTTGAATGTCAATTTACGAATATGTAATTCACTAATACATTCTGGTATACACAATGTTTAATTGATGAAATCATTTACCATAAATGATAATCCATAAATGCTTTCACTTACCATTTACCTAACAAATTTCTGGAACCAAGCTATCACACAACAATAATACATCACATGTGCTTCATGAATTCAATGTTCGAATCTTATCACCTTCAAATCCATGTCATTCGAATACTTAAAGTTTATTCAAGCATATATTATTACGTTTCATATACCAAGCATATGTCAAAATTACAAATATGTAATCAATTCATTTGTCATTTATTTGACTAGCAAATTAATCTCAAAATTCATAATATTCCATTACTTAAGATATGCCATAAAACACTCCTTTAACATAAACTAGCACCATGGCCGAATTTTCAGTATGCTATTTATTCCCCTTTTTCCGAATCACATAGCAAAATATTACAAATATGTATATATTTGAATACTATAATTATGCAACAACTTACCAACGTGAGTTAATTCATGAGCCACTCATGACATCATTTCATGCCAAATATACCACAAGTATATGCTATGAAACTTTATTTTCTCTCATGAGCTTACCATGACCAATAATGCACCAATATAAGCATCACTCCTATTTCAACATTTATCGATTATAATCAGACATTTAACCAATTATACACAATTCATTCATATACTTTATTGTCCTTCTCCTCCTCCTCTCCATCCCACATCCTTTATGTATATAACATGCTTAAATAGCATTATACATAATTTCACTATTCAGTTATAATTAAATTCAAAGCTGTCTAGTCGAGTTACAGCCACTAAATTATTTTTATCCTGAGCGACAGAGCTCCAAATTAAGTTACGTTAATTTTCCCCAAAACTAGACTCACATATCTTCTTACCATAAAATTTTCAGAATTTTTGGATTATCCAATTAGTAAATTTTATTCTTTAAAGTCACCCCTATTTCACTGCTCAACATCTCTGACCTCTCTTCACTAAAAATGAATTATCTCATTGTACAGAATTCAAATGATATCCTGTTTATTTCTTTTGAAAATAGGCTCATTAAGGATTCTAAGAATATAAATTATAACTTATAATTATTTTTTTTACAATTTTTAATTTTTTTCCAAAGTTGGAACAGGGGATTCCGAAATCAATCCGACCCTGCCTCACTAAAATTCAAATATCTCAAAATATATAACTCTTTTGCTTGCTCTGTTTCTTTTATGTAAAAATAGACTCATTAAGATTTCATTTTATATCTTATTCACTCTCTACTTCAATTTCCACCATTTTTTTATTTTTCAAAGTCACACTATTGTTACTGTCCAAAACAGTTTTGTTGCTAATTTTACTTTTTCATAATTTCACTTTTTCACTTTCAATCATTATTCAATTCAATTCCACACATATATTCATCATTCAATCACACTTAATAGTTACATGATCTCATGTATTTTCACTTAATCAATTTCCTGATGAACACTTTGGAATAATAACAGATACACAGTGGATTCAGCACACAACAACCACCCTTTTGTAATTAATGATATCCGGTGGGATCAGCACATAGGAACCACCTTATAATTAATGATACCGGTTCACATAGTAGCCTGCACATAGTACTACACATGTGACCATCACTATCCGATACACGTAGTAGCCTGCACATAGTACTACACACGTGATCAAAGCTATCTGGTACGCATAGTAGCCTGCACATAGTACTACACATGCGACCTATCATTCTGGTACACGTAATAGCCTGCACATAGTACTACAAACATGACCATCACTTTCACTTTCACATAGTGGCTTACACACAGTCCATGCCACACATGTGATCATTTCTGTCACTTCATTCGTATCCCTTTTTATTCCGAATGGTCAATCGGGAAATTTCTCACTTTTTCTCATTTTTTCCTTTTTCACTAATCAAAGTCAATTCATTGCCTTTATTGACTTAGAATAACACATTTAACTTATTTAACACTCACATTATTCAATCCAATCCAAAAATCACATTTTGGAAAAATTACATTTTTGCCCCTAAAGTTTCACAAAATTATGATTTTGCCCCTAGGCTCGAAAATTAAAATTTATTCCTTTTTATTATGTTTTATGACATGCTGAACATTTTTCTCTTCTTTGGCAACATCAAATTCTCACTCTAACACTTACTTATGAACATTAGGTATTTTTACCGATTATGTCAGTTTACTCGTTTTCACTTAAAATCGGCTAGCAAAAGTTATTTAACATAATTTCAAGATTCATATTCTACCATAAAACATCAAAATAAAAATATTTCACCTATGGGTATTTTTCCAAATATGAACCCTAGATTAAATTATTGCTAGAATAAGCTAAATCAAGTTACCGGGACTCCAAAAACGTAAAGAACATTAAAAACGGGGCTTGGAATCACTTACTATGGAGCTTGGAAGCTTGAAAACCCTAAATATGGCTTCCCCCTTGCTGATTTCGTTCACCATGGAGAAGATGGACAAATTTTTGGCTATTTTGGCCTTTTTAATTCTTTTAATTACTAAATGACCAAAATGCCCCCAACTTAAAAATTTCCTATTTCACTTATCTCTTGTCCATTTTTGTCCAACAAGTTAACCAATGGTCTAATTACCATTTAAAGACCTCCAATTTAAAATTTCATAACAATTGGACACTTCTAACATGTAGAACTCAACTTTTGCACTTTTTCCAATTTAGTCCTTGACTAAATTGAGTGCCCAAATGTCAAAATTTTCGAACGAAATTTTCATGAAATAATTTTGTGAAATCGTAGACCATAAAATATAATGAAAATTATTATTTTTTCTTGTCGAATTTGTGGTCCCGAAACCACTATTCCGACTAGCCCAAAATTCGGGTTATTACAACCGTTATCTACAACGTCAAGGATTTCATTAACAAAAATCAAACAACAACCTTGAGCCTCCAAAACGACAAGCTACCGTCATTGCTTAAGACCTTTTAAGTAATTATTAATTTTTTCTTACACTACAATGTTCTCAATTTTGAGTTATTTGTTGGGAATTGTATTTATCTTATAATTTAGAGTTTTATTGATCTGTTAACCTAGAATTTTCTTATCTTGAACTTTTAATTGATCAGAATATAGTAATTTCCTTTGTTCTTAATTTCTTTTCCCATTGGAAATTTACTACATTTTGATGCGATGTTGAACAATAATTTGTTTGGGCTTTATTTAATATTTTATAATACCTCTATATGACAATTATCAACCCCTAACCCTGCTTGTAAAGTCTAAAAGCTTCACTAATAATGTATTAAATATTTTCCCATAAACTAAATTTATTAGAATCAAATATTTAGGCATTTTAGTTCAACGAGAAGATAAAAACAATAAAAATAAAGTTCAACTTCTATTATTAATTTCTTTCTTGTTTTAATTATGGTTTAAAATTTTAAAATTATAAATTCTAATTAAAAATAATTTATATAAATTAATTTTATTAAAAGATTAAATAATATTGCTTCATATTAATTTTGTAAAATAAAAAACATTATTTAATTAAAAAACTTATAAGCTTTTTTCAATGATAATAAATATTATTACAATATTTTTATATAAAATCTTTGAATAAAGAATTAAAAATAAACTGAGAAACCAATTATCAAAGTCAAGATTTATAACCATTTCATCTATATTACATTAAATAAACAATTTTTTTATAAATAAAATTTTCTCTCATCAACATCATGTGTGATAATTTAGCTTAATTTTAGGTTTAAATAAAAAAGTGGTACATAAACCCTAATTCTTTTGATCAATCATGTTGTGACGCCTTCATTTTTTCCTTTTTTCTTTCTTTTCTCTTCCTTCCCTTTTTTTACATTCTTCTTTTCCCTCTTCTCTTTTCTCCACTTCCTGAGCCTTACTCCTCAAAACCCTAACTCTATCCCCTTTTTTTACAATTCCAACCCAACAATTGATCAAAAATCTCAACGTTGCAGATTCTAGGGACCAAGCCCTTTCTCTACTCACTGTTGCGCTAAACCACTTTGATCTGGCAGTGAAGCTTTCGTCTCATAAATAGGCCAAGGACATTTTTCCTCTCTCAATTCTTCTTCCACCCTCGAACTCTTTCCCTACCCTTTCTGACCTCCAGCTTTCTCCTCATAGCCTCGTTAGGGGATTTCCTATTGACTGAGTTTCAAACCCTAATTCTTTCCAATTTTGTATGTTTTTGTTTATTTTATATGTTATTCTTTCCTTAATCTTGCCATTTTCCTGAGATTCATTGCCTTTTGGTTGCTCTAATTTCATTTTGTGAGCTTGCTATGCTATTTCTAGGAGAAAATGGCTTTAGCTCACATTATGGTAAAGAGAACATGCTTATTTCCAATGGTATTGGTTCTTCTTATGGTTGCCACCTCTTTACGAGTTAGCTGAAACATTCGAACCATCTGGTTGGTGAGTTGCCAGTCCTTTATCTTTTCTTTATTAATATACTAGTTTTAACCTAGTGTTGCTCTTAATCGACTTCCATCATTTATGTCATTGAATGTTAATCACAGATTTTAGTGCATATGGATTTTATCTCTTTTACCAAATTAAAAATGCATCTTATCCATGTAAGATCCAGTTCAAATAAATTACGTGTTAATTTTGGCAGTTTCAAACAATTTTAGTTTCAGACCCTTTCATTTTTACTTATTGCGTTGTTGATAATCAGTGTGTTTATAGATAATCCTTGTTTAGTGGTGTGACAGTGCAAGATGCTCTCAAGGGAAATTCCATATAAAATACAGAGGATAGCCTATTGGGGTTGAAGTATGATCCTGTACCGATTTGGGGTTATTTTGACGTATGCTCGTTTGCTCTACATTATTGTGAGAATAAACCTATACTGGTTATCTTGGGATATTCACCAAACAACCTAGTTTTGGATTTATAATACTCGCTCCATTTTTGCAGCTTCACATTGAACAAGGACCTGTACTAGAATGGGTTGGTTTGCCTCTTGTTGTAGTTAAAGGCATAGCTAGACAAACACGAATAAAGGTGAATGATTCTTTTCAAAATAGAGACACGAACTTTTGAAGACACACTCAATCTATGATCCTTTTTACTACCTTAGATTGACTATAGCTAAGGATGTACAAGGAAATATACTAATCTTATATAATGTTGCGCAATTTTTTAAGTACCTACTACCTACTCTTGAAACATGTTATATGAACATTGAAACATGGAATCTATAGATGTAGTTTAATTAAGTTAAAAGCATCATAAGGTTGAAAAGCACATGATATGAATGACAAAATGATTTATTTCTTCTCATTCTTGACTAGAGGAAGCATAAAAAATGTTGCTCGATCACTCTGAATAAAACATAAGAGTTACAACATTAATCATTTTCTGGTTTGTGTTTTACATTTTCTTAGCAACCTTTGAAATAAGTCAATTAATTGCTACAATTTTGGATATAGCTTTTGTTATTTTAGCTTGGCTTTCTTGTTAATTTGTTGAATTGAAGTTGGATAAATGCAATGACTTTGTGATATGATTATGTATGATATTGCAGTTGATGAAGCAAAGGCACAAAGTGGAGAGAGAAGCAAACATTATGCCAAAATTGGATGGTCAAAGAATCAGGAAATTGCCAAGACTAACCCAAAGCTTGCAGCCATGAACAAGAAATTTGGAATGATTCATGGGTTATCTTCACTTGCAAGAATTTTCAAAATCATTTGTTTACTTTTGTACATTGGATTGAATGCTGGTTGTATACATTTCGACTAAATGTTAGTGTATTTTAATTGTTGTATCGATTTTTGTAGTGAATATTCAACCTTTATTTTAATTTTAATTTTATATTTTTAGTTGTATTTAAAGGACAATTTCTATCATTATTAATTGTAAATGTTTATGAAAATATATTAATATTGAAATAATAAAAAATAGAAAAAAATTTCTTAGACCTGTCTATCCCAACATTTTTAAGGTTGCTTTAGGCAAGTCTATCCTAACCTTTTTTAAAGGTTGCTTTAGACAAGGTCTATCTCAACCTTTTTAAGGTTGCCTTAGATGTGTCTATCTTAACCTTTTTAAGGATGCTTTAGACAAGGTCTACCCCAACTTTCTTTAAAGGTTGCTTTAGATAAGGTCTATCCCAACCTTTCTAAGGTTGCTTTAGGCGGGTCTATCCCAATTGTTTTTAAAGGTTGCCTTAGACAAGGTCTATTCCAACTTTAATAAGGTTGTCTTAGACAGGTTTATCCCAACCTTTTTAAGGTTGCCTCAAACGGGTTTATCCAAACCTTTTTAAAATGTTGGCCTTGATGAGGTTTTTTCTGACCATTCAATAAAGGTCGGCTTATGTTGAATTATGCCGACGATTTTTCAAAAGCGTTGCGGGACCTATGCCAACTGCACTACAGACGACGTTCTCGAAAGCGTTGTTGACAGTTATGCCAACCTTTTTTGCATCATCTTAAGTAAAAAAGTGTCACAATAGGCCTCTTTGCTTGTAGTGCATCCTCCTCATCATCACAATGTGGTGCCCCCTCATTTCCATTAGGGCTTTTCCCTTTCCCAAGCCATATTCTTAGTTAGAACTCCCACCCATCTAGTGCACATGGCGAGTTGGGCTTCAGGTAACACGCCCCTTTGGCGTAGAAAGTTGCAACCAAAATGTTGCTTCATACTCATCCTCTGTTTCTGGGGGATCTTGTGCATCCCTTTCATCTTCGGAGTCCTCTCCCTCATTACTCCCTTCTCTCTCATGATGGGTGAGTGCTGAGTCGAACATCTCAAGTGGATACATTAGGGCTCGCAACCCATTAAGCTTTGCAAACTCCTGAAGTACTAGCCCCGTTTCCTGCATCTATTAGATCATCCCATCAAGTTTCTAGTAACAGCCCATTTTTCAGTGGTATCGAAAACAGTGGTTTCGGAGCCACCGAATCTGACAAGTAAGTTTGTAAATATTTTTATTTAATATTTACGAGTCAAATGTGATTTTAAAAATTTTTTTATTTGATAATTTTTGTTATATAAGCGATTTATTAAGTTCAAGTGGTAAGACCCTAAGGTCAAATGGTTTTAGAAAATGTGGTATCGCGACCTCGTTTCTATAAACTGAGTTGTAAGTATTTTTATAAATATTTACAGAATGTCATTAAGGTGGAATTAAAGTTTCGTTGAAAAATTTTAACGTTTCGATAGTTAATTAATTAAAAAGGACTAAATTGTAAAAGTTGAAAAAGCCAATCGCTATTAGTTTAAAGATGTTAATTAATTAAAGAGTTATAATTGGATCGTCTTATTGTGTAAATTTACCATCCTAAATATAGTGGGATGGCAAGGGAACTTTAAATTTTTGTTTTATTTATGTATAAAGGTTAAAATAATTAACAAACAAGTATTATAATTAAAATAAAGATGAAAATTATGATTTGTTTTAATATTCTTTAAACACCGAATGTCACCATGGATAAAGAAAGGGAGAAGCTCCAAGCTTCAGCCAAACAAAAATGGGTGCATATAAGTGATTTATTTATCGGTTTCTAATCATTTTTATGGTTTTGAGATCATTGCAACTAGGTCCAGCTAGCCCGTACCTTCGATTTTAAAACTGTTAAAGATTTTGAATGTTGCCATTGATGAATTTAGTGATTTTTTATGTTAAATGATGAATTTGAAATATTAGTTATTATTTAAAAGTATTTTTTAAGTGATTTTTTGATGAATTATCAATTAGGGACTAAATTGTTAAAATAATAAAAGTAGAAGGATTT
Source organism: Gossypium hirsutum (assembly GCF_007990345.1). Lineage (NCBI taxonomy): Eukaryota > Viridiplantae > Streptophyta > Magnoliopsida > Malvales > Malvaceae > Gossypium > Gossypium hirsutum. The sequence goes on from NC_053444.1 coordinate 20,721,706, forward strand.
GATGTGAAATTGTTGCAAAAATGGGTTGAAATGGAGGCCATGAATATTCACCTAGTGTAAAATTTCAAAAAAATGGTTAATTTGCATGTTTTAGGCTCAGGGACTAAATTGAATAAAAGTAAAATCTTAGGGGTAATTTTGTAAAAATATCACAAATTACTAAATTGCATAAAATATTTTTTTAATCTCTAAATTAATAAATTGAATGAAATTATTAATTTAAATCAAGACCGAGTGGAAAAGAGGGAATGAAAAATTACTAAAATGCCCCTGTACTCTGACATTTCTGCAATTTAGCCAGGTAAGTTCATATGTTTAAGCAACATTTTAAATTATGTTTTAAATGCTATGATCTTATAATATCAAATTATGTCTCGGCGAAAAAATCCAACGGCGTTTCGACGATCATCGATTTTGAAAAGGGATAGCTTCAGCTATCAATTATGAAAAGGGATGGTGACGACCATCAACTATGAAAACGTATAGTGACGACCATCAAAAATGAAGAGGGATAGCTTCGACTATCAATTATGAAAAGGGATGGTAACAACCATCAACTATGAAATGGGATGGTGACGACCATCGATTAATGAAAAGGGATATTTTCGACCATCAAATATGAAAAGGGACGGTTATGACCATCATTTAACACACTTTGTGTGAGCTATGGTAAGGGTTTCAATTGGCTTCACTATGACAAATATGGAAAGGTATGATGTACCAATAATCAAAGTATGAATATTCATGTTTATGAAAGGTATGATATAAGTGATGCTATGTTATGTACCCATATCTTACCATATGATGATATTTCTAAGTTATGTGTTTAATCACTAGCTTGTTGCTATGGTTAATGTTATGTTTATGTCTTATGTGTATGCAAATGAAATGGTAAGTGTTCAATAAGAACTAAGACATGTTTAGATGAAACTCAATGGAATGGTGATACATGGAAAAACATGATATGTTGTGATGGATGATAAATCCAATTGAATCATACTAAAGTATAATAGTTGTCCATGTCAAATTTATATGAATCATGTTTAAATGAACTAACATGTGTTGTTGATGTGTTAGGGCTTATGCCAAGCTTGTGGATATGATTAATGTTTATGATTATGCTTGTACTATGCATACAAAATGGGTAAGAAAAGGAAATGAAACAGTAAGTACGTAGTTGGGATGTATTATGATGTATAATATGTGAGCAAATTGCTTATGCTATGGATAAATACACTAAATCGAGAGTTAATAATGATGTTTAGGCTTATGATAAGTATTGGGGACGGAATGGAAAGTAAGTAAATAGAAAGATATATAATCTTATAAAAGAGATTGATGATATATATTATGTTTCATGAAATCCTATCATGTTATGAATGGTCAATAAATATGTGACATTAATAAACTTACTCCTTTGTGAGTTGATGATCGTATCGATCTTTGAATCTTATAGCATTGGCATAGATTTATGTTTATTCTATAAAGTTTAATATTGAAATGGAATATTATGCTTAAAGTTTATACGAGCTTACTAAGCATTCCTTGCTTACGTAGTTTTTCTTTTACCTTACAAATTATCGGAAGCTCGATCGGGTTGGAAGCTAGTCAGAGATCCTTCACACTATCCTTCGATTTTATCGGTGGATTTTTATGCTTTAGTCGTGGTTATATTGGCATATATAGGTGTTTTGTGCTTGATGATATGGCTACTACGTTTGGCATGTCTGTAAAGTGATCATTTAGGGCATGTTTTGATATAGGATTTAATCAAATATGTTTGGTTGAATTATGACCATTTGGACCTAAATTTGGTATGTATAGATATGGGACGTTGGAAGCATTTGGTAATGGTTAGTTTTGTGTCATTTATATGGTTTTGATACGTTAGATAAGTGGTTCAAATGGTAAAGTTATTTTGTTATGGTATGAATCTAAATTGGTAAGGTTGGTATGTGTCAAAAGTGGTATGTTTTGGTATGGAAACTAGTTAGTTGCTAAATGGTTAAATATGCACATTTTTAGGTATGTTTAATGTGTTTGTTTAGGGTGCCTTTACAACATATTGGTTGAATGGAAATTGGGCCATTTTATGCAAAGTTTAACATGTTTCGTTACCTTGGTCGTATGTGCAAATGACTTGTTTAAGTATGCTTCAATTGGGCAAAAGAAATGGCTTGAATTTTGCCTGTTTCTTGTCCACACGATCTTAGACATGGGCGTGTGTCTCATTCATGTGTGACACATGGCTACATGACACAGCTTTGTGTCCCCTGTAAGTTTTTTTTAAAGGTTGCATTTCGAGAGTTACACGACTTAGCAAATGGGACTGTGTCTTGGCCACACGGGCGTGTGGCTTGGCCGTTGACCCAAGTCAAAGAGTTACATAGGCACGGACATGGGCTGGAACACGGCCGTGTGTCCCTATTTCGAATATCCACACAACCTGAGACATGGGCGTGTGTCTTAGCCATGTGAGTCACACGGCCGTGTGACCCTTGTAGTGTGAGTTTTTTTTTATCTTTTTCCATAAAGTTGTAAATGTTTTTGATTTAGTCCCGAATCATTTCTAAAGTGTTTCTAAGGTCTCGAAGGCTCAATTAAGGGACGATATGCATGTGTTTGAATGGAATATGATGCGATTTATGATATGATTTGGAATGAATGTTTTGATGTTACAATTTTATAGTAATGCTCTGTAACCCTATTCTGGCAACAGATATGGGTTAGGGTGTTACATTTAGTGCTATCAGGGCTACAATTTAGTCAGTTCTCGAACTGAACGTAGAATGATTCTTGGCTAGTATTCTGAGGGAATTATGATAGATTATATTTCTGGGTTGTCTTGACAACTAGAAGAATGGATTATTTTGAAATGTCACCTATAGATAAAATTGACTCAGTTGTTTTAATCAGAGCGGGTTATTCATTGAAAAGTTAATTGAGTTATATGTATTTGAGTTTATTCCTAGGTCCAGGAATAAATTGTGTATTCATGTGTAATTTGACAGACAATCAAAATGAGGGATTCATATTTTAGAAGACATGATACAAAAATATATCTATCAGATCAACTATAATCAAGAAATTTCATTATGAGTTAAAGTCGTCTCGATAGCTGAAGTTGTTGCGCTTGTGTTAAACGTTATTGCTTGACGCTTCCCATATAAGGGGAACAAATATCAGTTGAAAGTTACAAATGCAAACATGTCAGAAGCATCAGTCCGAGTTTGATAATCCATGTTTCTCGGTTATGTTTCGTTAGAAGATCATTAGGGAATTTCTCGGTGTTATACTACTAATGATAAAGTTATGGCAGGAGAACATCATAGATGTTTAGTTAAGTTCTGATATAGTATCAAGTTTCAATATGAGTTCTAATACGAGTTCTGAATCGAAATTAGTTATAAATGATTTATTTGTGGATTACCATTAAGAAGATGACAAAAAGATTTGATGTGATGACTTTCATCAGATGAGAAATTTCGAGAACGAAATTTTCGTAAGGAGGGAGAATTGTAACAACCCGTTTTTCAGTGGTGTCAAAAACAGTCATTTTAGGGCCACCAAATTTGACGAGTAATTTTGTAAATATTATTATTTAATATTTACGAGTCAGATGTGATTTTAAAAAGGTTTTTTATTTGATAATTTTTGTTATGTAAGCGATTTATTAAGTTCAAGTGGTAACACCCTAAAGTCAAGTGGTTTTAGAAAATGAGGTATCGGGACCTCGTTTCTATTAACCAAGCCATAAATATTTTTATAAATATTTAAGGAGATTCATTAAGGTGGTATTAAAGTTTCTTTAAAAAAATTAATGTTTCAATAGTTAATTAATTAAAAAGGACTAAATTGTAAAAGTTGAAAAAGTCAATCGCTATTAGATTAAAGGTGTTAATTTATTAAAGAATTATAATTGGATGGCCTTATTAAGTAAACTAACCATTCTAAAGATAGTGGGATGGTAAGGGAACTTTAAAGTTTTGGTTTTATTTATGTATAAAGGTTAAAATAATTAAAAATAAGTATTATAATTAAAATAAAGATGAAAATTATGATTTGTTTCTTCATTCTTCTTTAAACACCGAATGTCACCATGGATAAAGAAACGGATAAGCTCCAAGCTTCAGCCAAATAAAAATGGGTGCATGTAAGTGATTTATTTATCGGTTTCTAATAATTTTTATGTTTTTGAGATCGTTGCAACTAGGTCCAGCTAGCCCATACCTTCGATTTTGAAACTGTTAAAGATTTTGAATGTTACCATTGATGAATTTATTGTTTTTTTCTCATTAAATGATGAATTTGAAATATTGGTTATTATTTAAAAGTATTTTGTTAAGTGATTTTTGATGAATTTATCGATTAGGGACTAAATTGCTAAAATAATAAAAGTACAAGGATTTGATGTGAAATTTTTGCAAAAATTGGCTGAAATGGAGGCCATGAATATTCGACTAGTGTAAAAATTCAAGAAAAATGGTTAATTTGCATGTTTTAGGCTCAAGGACTAAATTGAATAAAAGTAACATGTTAGGGGAAATTTTTGTAAAAATTTCAAAAATGAATAATTGTATAAAATACATTGTTTTACTATCTAAATTAATAGTTTGAATGAAATGATTAATTTAAATCAAGATCGGGTGGAAAATCGAGGAGAATGAAAATTACCAAAATACCCTTGTACTTTGACATTTTTACAATTTAGCCAGGTAAGTTCATACGTTTAAATAGCATTTTGAATTATGTTTTAAATGCTATCATTTTATTATATCAAATTATGTCTCAATGGAAAAATCTAACGTCGTATCAGTGATCATCGATTATGAAAAGGGATAGCTTCGGCTATCAATTATGAAAAAAAAAGGTGACGACCATCGAAAATAAAAAGGGATAGCTTCGGTTATGGATTACGAAAAGGGATAGGTTCGGCCATCAATTATGAAAAGGGATGGTGGCAACCATCAACTATGAAAAAGGATGGTGATGACTATCGATTAATAAAATGGATGGTTTCGACCATCGAATATGAAAAGGGACGTTACGACCATTATTTATCACACTTTGTGTGAGCTCTGGTAAGGGTTTTGATTGACTTCTCTACGAGAAATATGAAAAGTTATGATATACCAATGATCAAATTATGAATATTCATGTTTATGAAAGGTATGATATAAGTGATGCTATGTTATGTACCCATATCTTACCATGTGATGATATTGCTAAGTTATGTGTTTAATCACTATCTTGTGGCTATGGTTACTGTTATGTTTATGTCTTATGTGAATGCAAATGAAATAGTAAGTGTTCATTAAGAACTAAGACATGTTTATGTCAAACTCAATGGAATGGTGATGCATGGAAAAACATGATATGTTGTGATGGATGATAAATCCAATTGAATCATACTCAAGTATAATGGTTATCCATGTCAAATTCATATGAATCATGTTTAAATGAACTAACATGCGTTGTTGATGTGCTAGGTCTTATGTCAAGTTTGTGGATATGATTCATGTTTATGATTATGCTTGTACTATGCATACGAAACGGGTAAGAAAAGAAAATGAAACGATAAGTATGTAGTTGGGACGGATACGGGTTAGGGGTGTTACATTTCTCTTCAACACTTCCACTTGCTCTTCTTCTCATTGATTGCTTCTTTTGTTTAAGTGATGTTGGAATGTGTATTTTCTCTATCCTTCTCTGGTTCCACTCGGTGATTTGTTTTCTTTGGAGCTCAATATATTGTATATAAAAAAGTTACAAATTACACTTTTTGTGGGCTTCATTAATTGCTCATTTTCGCTCATCTGAAATCCCACCTTTCGACACAATGCAAGTAAGAGGTAAGGAAAGAAAAGTTTAGCTTTTTGCCCAATCACGTAGTGTTTCATCTTTCGGATGATTCATCTTCCTATGAATAACTGCTTTCACTACAAAAACATATACAAAAGAATAGCTCAAAAAGTATCTTCCTATGAATTGCATCCACATCTTTGCTACGAGAAACATTATAGCCTAGTTAAAACCTATTGGGAACGTAGTATCTGGTCTATAGTTCCAAGTACCCTTACCCTATTAAATATTTTATAACACTCTGCATATCAATATTTCCAGATTTATCCAAATTAGTACTATTAAGAAAATCACTTTCATAGTATGGAGCATCATAAAAATCATATATTGCACTGTGAATAAGGGAACTTTTACCCCTCAAACTGTGACAACAGTCACAAATACCCCGGTTCCATCTCGAACTATCTATTGTTTAATATAAGCATTAAATTCATGAGCTACAAAAATAACTGCGTTTTCTTTTGGAGTGATATAGAATTGCTCCCAAAGATGGTATCAGACTAAAGTTCATATTTCTTTGCATTAGACCATAGAGGGTTTAAACCCTCGATCCTGTATTAAAGTTCTCCCATACGACTCGAGAAAATATTTTTCGACATTTAAATGATGAAACCTTGTAGGGTCTGAAACATCCGATGTTTCTGAGACCATAGCCTTCTTGCTCTTCCTAGGAGGCATTTTCAATGATTTAAAAATGGGTAAATAGAAAACATGAATTCAATGGAACAGTAAAACAAGTAAGGTATTACTTAAACTTAACCTTTTCTGCAAATGCTTCTATTGTGTCTTCGAGTGATTGATGAAGCTTTTCCTACTAGAACCCTTAGGAGTAACAATGGCGATTGGTATAGTTTAGGGTTTTAGGTTGGAAGAGAGGTTTCAGATTTTTAAGGTTTAGTGTTAAAAGGGATTAAGAGTATGATTTTAAGGCGTTTGGGATTTAAACTAGGGTTTTAAGAGATAAAAGCTAGGTAAATTAAGGGTTATATAACCGAGTTTAATGAACAGGTCGGGTCAACCCTGTAGAAATTTGGAACAATGTCGCAATACAGGGGTTTCGTGTCGTGGCATCCCTAACAGATTGCTCACGTTGTGACACCAGGGTTCAATGTCGCAGCACACCTTCAGTTTTAAAATTTTGGGAAATTGTCCTCCATGTCGCGATGTCGATACAATTTTTGTAATTCTCCGCTACTGATCATGGTGTTGTAACACGAACTGTTTGTATCGCGACATTGACACTGTTTTTCCAAGTTTCCAATCTTCAGAGTGCTTCAAGTGTCCGTTAACCCTGTCTTTGATCTTCGTATAATATTTTAATTAATTAGTTACTAAAATAAAAAAATTTGTACAGTTAGTTAGAGATTTATGTAAAAATGTCAGGTCTTGCTACCAAACTTGTTCGTCAGCTCAGTTAATATACATCGAGGTGCTCCCTAAAAATTGTTTTTGTCTGTATTGGTCCAACACCCATCGTGCCATTCTATTTGTCTCCTTGAAATTGCCTTTTCGGCTTGCCTTAACCACCAACAATTCTTTCCGCAGACCATAACTATTAATTACTTATAAAACTACTAAATCACTCAACCACATTAGTTTTTGCTTAACGTTCTTTCTTTGTAACAAGGTTGAGGGTGGTGGTTCATACTTGTCGCTCATTGTGTTTCGGTCCATCTCATCGATCAAGAATAGCTTTTTAGTACTACCTTTCGAGGTGATAATTGGTAAAGAATCTTGTACACCACGACCTCGATTCTGATTCTACAGGCTTTTGATTTTGTCCATTTGGCTGCAAATAATCTTCTTGAATGGTTCTTATAAGAATAGAATCTTTCGTGGGGCCCACAGTTTAATGCCTATACTCCTAAATTGCGTAGTTTGATTGAAACCTACAATGTGATCATAAGTTTTGTCAATATATATTTGTCAAGTTCTTTTCAATATCTGGAAAATTTCTAGATCATCGAACTTCTGGGGTGTTTGGTTTAGAACTAAAGACATGCAAAAGATAGTCAATTCATGCTTATCATCTGGGGTTATTAGTTTCTTTTTATTTTGCATTGGGAATTCCTAAATCGTCAAACATTCCTCTACTAAGTCAGCAATAATTTTCATTGTCTTTATTGGTGGGTCTGTGTTATACCACTCTTGTGTTTTAGCCTTATTGGAAGAACCCAAAATTTCTAAGAGAAAGAGTTCCATGCCTATCTCATTCTTCTGTTCACTGGCCATTTGCTCTACTTGTAACAACCCATTTTTTTGTGTTGTCAAAAACAGTGGATTCGGGGCAACCAAATCCAACGAGTAAGTTTGTAAATATTATTATTTAATATTTACGAGTCAAATATGATTTTACAAAGGTTTTTGATTCGATAATTTATGCTATTCGAATGATTAAATAAACTCAAATGGTAAGACCTTAAGGTCAAGTGGTTTTAGAAAATAAGGTATCGAGACCTTGTTTCTATAAACCGAGCTGTAAATATTTTTATAAATATTTACGGAATGTCATTATGGTGGTATTAAAGTTTCTTTAAAAAAATTTAACATTTCGATGGTTAATTAAGCGAAAAGTACTAAATCATAAAAGTTGAAAAAGTCAATTGCTATTACTTTAAAGGTGTTAATTAATTAAAGAATTATAATTGGATGGACTTATTGAGTAAATTAGTCGACCTAAAGATAATGGGATGGTTGGATGCTTTAATTTCTTTTAATTTTAATGTTTTATATGTTATTTTATTAAATAAAATAAAAGGTTAATAAAATAAAGAAAACATAATAGTTTTCTTTCCCATTTGGTTTTGTTCTTCACTGAACCACCATGGGAGATTTTGAAGCTTGGTTAACCATGTTTCTTTGCATGTAAGTCACTAAGCTATCTGTTTCTAATAATTTTTATGTTTTTGAGATCGTTGTAACTAGATCCAGTTAGCCAGTACCTTCGATTTTTAAACTTTTAAAGATTTTGAATGTTTCCATTGATGAATATAGTGATTTTTTATGTTAAATGTTGAATTTGAGATATTGGTTGTTATTTAAAAGTATTTTGTTAAGTGATTTTTGATGAATTTATCGATTAGGGACTAAATTATTGAATTAGTAAAAATACAAGGATTTGTTATGAAATTGTTGCAAAAATGGGTTGAAATGGAGGGCCTGAATATTCGGCTAGTGTGTAATTTCAATAAAAATAGTTAATTTGCATGTTTTACGCTCAGGGACTAAATTGAATAAAAGTAAAATTTTAGGGGCAATTTTGTAAAGATGTTAAAAAGGACTAAAATGCATAAAATACATTTTTTTACAATCTAAATTAATAGATTGAATAAAATTATTAATTTAGATCAAGACCGAGTGGAAAATCAAGGATAATAGAAAATTACCAAAAAGCCCCTGTACTTTGATTTTTTCAATTTAGCTAGGTAAGTTTGTGTGAACCATAATTATGTAAATGCTGTTTAAGATTAATGTTTGATCTGTTATTCTAATGTGAAAGAATCAATATATATTGTTATTATGAAATATATCATGTGATGAGATGATGGAAATCCAATGACATACGACGACAATCGAGCCCCATTTGAACCATAGGAATACATAGGATACAAGTGACATGTCATTAGGGTTTACATGTTTTAGGTGCTGGTCTTGAATGTCCTACCGGAGGTTGATTTTTGGCATTTGTTGCAGATACTCGATAGTTTGTGGAGCAGCACCATGTAGCTACGTTCTGACCCACAGTTGGTGTGAGCATACTCTTTTCACAGCTCGTCTAAGCATATATGTAAAGGAAAGGAAAAAAATACAATTATATGTTTAGCACAATTCGTGTGAGCTATATCCAACGGTATTCTAATCGGTTCAACGGGCATGGATTTACAAGGAAATGGTAAGTGATCTATACGAACCAAAACATGTATGTATGAAATACATTAAAATGGTGAGCTACAAGGAAAACATGTTATGTTATGATGGATGATAAATTCAATTGAATCATGCTCAGGTATAAAGGCTATCCATGTTAAATTCATAATATTTGTGTTTAAATGAACTGACATGTGTTGTTGATGTGCTTAGGCCTTGTGCCAAGCTTATGAATGGATTATATCATGCTTAGCCTTAATGAAATACATTGAAACCGTAAGTGTTCAATGGGTAATATGCTTATGTACATGACAAGGTAGTATAAAGCAAAGTATGCAATTTCTTATGAAATGGTTTATCATCAAGTAGATTCCAAAAGTGCTATGTTTAAATGCACTAACTTGAAATTATGGTTTATGTTATGCTTATATCTTGTGTGTTATGCATATGAAACGAGTAAGGAAATATAATGAAATGGAAAATTCATAGTTGAAAAGAAATATGATGAAAAAGGAATAATAAGTTGAAAGATGTACTTATTTGTGAGAAATTTATGTATGCAATGGATGAATATACCTGTATCATGGATAAATACACTAAGTCGAGAATTGATAATGTCATTTAGGCTTATGATAAGCATTGGAAATGGAATGGAAAGTAAGTACATTAAAAGGTGTATAATCTTATAGAATGGATGGTGATTATACATTACATCCCATAAAATCCTATCATGTTATGAATGATAAATATATGCGACTTTAGTGAACTTACTCATTTGTGAGTTGATGATGATACAATTTATGAATCTTATGGAATTTGCATATATTTATGTTTATTCTATAAAGTTTATTATTGAAATGGAACATTATGCTTAAAGTTTTTATGAGCTTACTAAGTATTCATTGCTTACATAGTTATTTTTCCTTTACTTTACAGATTAACGGAAGCTCGATCGGGTTGGAAGCTAGTCAGAGATCCATCACATTATCCATCGATTTTATCGGTAGATTTTGACGCTTTGGTTGTGGTTATAATGGCATGTATAGGTGGACTATGTCTACTGTTTAGTTGATGATATTGGCATGTAATATTGCTATGAATTTGTGAAAATTATGTTATTTTTATGCCTTGATGGTTGGTGTGCTTTTGGCACTTTGATGCTTAATGGTTGGTGTTTATATGATCAAATTGATGCATGGTTTTTATGGCCAAATTTGCAAGTGTTGGCATGTTTGCAAAATGATCATTTAGGGCATCATTTGATATGGAATTTAGTCAAGTATAATTGATTGCATTATGACCCATTAATGTGAATTTGGCTTGTGGTCAATTATGGTATAACTTGATATGAAATGAAGCTAAATATATATATGGATAAGTTATGGTCATATATGTATTTAAGTTAGGTACATGTGTATTTGAGTGCTTGAAAATAATGATTGAAATGATAAGTTATATTGACATGGTTTAAGCCAAGTATGGTATGCTTAAACATGCACATGTTTAGGTATGTTTGGAATGACCATGTTTGGAATGTTTATATAAGTCTAAGTGGAGTTATGCTTTCAGGTAAATATAATAGTATAATTATGGTCAATCTATGATGAGTTTTGAAATTGAAAATGAATTAAGTGTTGATGAATGGAAAGGGTTAAGTATATATACATGTTTAGATAAATTGTATGTTTGCATTTGAGGTGCCTATATGGCATATTGGTTGTAAGGATAAATGACCTAATGAATTGGCCTTAATATGCATGCTTTTGCATGTTTGAAAGCTTGAATATATGTGCAAATGTCTTGTAGGTGTGAGCTTGAAATGGGTTAAAGGAATGACTTGAAATTGGCCTATTCCTTGTCCATACGGCCTAAGACACGGGAGTGTATCTCAGTTATGTGTGACACATGGCCTTCCGACACGGCCGTGTGTCCCCTGTAGGATTTTAAAAGTTGCATTTTGAGAGTTATACAGCCTAGCACACGGGCGTGTGGCTTGGCCGTGTGACCCAAGTCAGAGAGTTACATGGGCACGAACGCGGATTGGGACACGATCGTGTGTCCCTACTTCGAATGTCCACACGACCTGAGACATGGACATGGACATGGATTGAGTTACATTTTTATGGGAATGGTTTGTAACCCTATTTTAGCAATGAATCTAGATTAGGGGTGTTATACTAGTAGCTCTCTACCTCATCTTGCTATTGTTTCTTTCAATTTATCCAGATATTATTCTGTCTGTTGAGACGAATAGTAGTCTAAGAGTTCCCTTCCCGTGCAAGCATCTATAATGGTATTCTCTCCCTCGCTCAGTTCTGGACTTGACACATCTTGATGCCATTTTGAAAATATACTAATATTTGGCTCTTTTTGATCTTCTTGGGGAAAATTTGAGGTCTCCCCTCGTATTTGACTTAATTCAAGCATTAATAATCGTTGGTTCTTCTATATCTCCCAGTCCTTGTAGACCCCCACTTTGTAAATATCAGCATCGTAATCTAAGTCTTCATCTGACCACATATAATCAAAATTATTCATTCTCTTGTCGACTAGTCTCCTTTAGTTGCTATAGTTGTAGTCCTCATTCAGAATGTGCAATAAGGTCTTTTAAGAAGAATAGATAAGTAATAGTGAAGTTAGTTACTTGAATAAATTAAAATTCGTATCAATAACCTAAAAATTTTCCAATTATTCTTTTTGAAGTGCAAAAATTAAAATCAAACTAATGATGTTTCCTCCCCGACAACGGCGCTAACAACTTGACCATCTCCGGATGTACTAATATCCCGAGTGTGAATACTGCAGTAAAAAATATATCGATGAGGCGGTATGCACAAGTACACAAGTCCAATTCTAATATAGTTACAACGGAGTAAGTGAGTACTCTGATTATCATACCCAAGGGAGGCTAGTGCTAGATCGATTTTAACCTAAATACTAAAAGATCTAATTAGTACTCTAAATCAATTATAGTACGAAAACATAATAAAATGAGTTTTTAAGAAACAATAAAATATAATAAGAAAAGAAATAAAAATCAAAAGATCGAAAAATAGAATAAATCAAATCTGATTATCGGAGAGTAGCTCATTTCGGTAATCCCCATCAACTGTTACTTCTGGTTCCTCATTCAATCAACTAGTTGTTATCCTAGCAAGATCTTTCGATCTTCCACTCAAATAATGAGTTGATGACGACAACTTATCTTCTGATCTCACAGTCTAGAATGGCTTGGGTGAAGGTGTTCACAGATAGGCCATACCAATTTTGGGTTAATTCCCACCTTGATAACTTCCTAGAGTTGTCAAACCTAGGGTTTTAGGTTAGTCCTTTCCCAAATAGCTGATCCGTTAAGTAACCCTACAAAACAGTTAATAGATCATACCTCCACTTGTTAATCCCCCATAGAGGGATTAGTTTCTCATGGTTTTTGTGAACAGTAGAAAATCAATATAGAGAATAAGCATGATAAACGGATCAAAAGTATATATTTTAAGAAAATGCCTGGTTTGTATTAAGAATTAAGTGAATCCACAAGTTTGATTGTCTTCCAGAAATCAGATATCTCGAGATAAACAAAGAACAACTTGAAAATAAATCTCAAACCTAAAAAGAAAGAAAAGCTAAACTAAAATTAAAAGTAGAATTCTAAACTAAGCAATTGGTGTCCATAACATGTGACAAATGAGCATATTTATAGATTTCAAGTTTGCTGACGTTCCCAAACTTTAAGTTTGATTGTGCGGACCAAAATGCCCTCTAGCTCTGTTAATTTTTATCCAGAGTTATTATCACAACACACTAGGACCTGTGTCACGACACAGATGTCAGTATGCTCCTCTTGGAATATATTCAAGGATATGCCTCAACACCCTTAGGCTGTGTCGCTATATCGAAGGCAAACTCTTGATTTCTCCATTCTGCTCCCTATGTTGCGACATTGACCATTCCAAGTCAATTTCGAGGACAAAGTTAATTTTAAGGGGGTAGAGTTGTCATGCCTCATATTTTATTTATTTTATTGCGTTAGTTTATGACATAAAGAATTAAATGGCTTAGTGGTTAAGTGTGTGATTTGTTTCCAAAAGGTTTTATGTTCAAGCCCCTACACTCCCACATTTTTTATTTAATTTTTTTGACAAATTCAAGTGGTCAACCCCCCTTATGTTGTCCACCTAACTTGCCTTGTGGGCAAGGATTCCTTTCTTTTTTCTTTCTAGTCAACTTAACTTATTTAGCCCCCTTTTCACTCTCATGATCACTTTTGGTGCCTTTGTCTCCCCTATTGCCTTTTCCCGTCCCTTACCATACCTTGGTCGGCCATGCACCTAGATAAACTTTTATTTTGATTTGTTTGTCATATTTTCTTTTCTCCTCTCCCTTTAGCCACCCCTCCTTGCTCCTCTATGTTTAACTATTTTCTTTTGTTTTCACCACTCCTCATTTCTCCTCCTTTCCTCCACCTCTAAAGGCCACCAAACCAGCACCAAACCACCACTGAACCACCATTATCGCACCGTCGTGTTGACCACACCTAAACTCTTTGATTCCTCTTCTTTTATGTTCCTCTTCTCGTAACTGATTTCTCTAATCCCTAAATTCTAATTTTTTTCATAAAAAAGGATTATTTCACATCCTATTTCTAAAATTTTTTTATATATTATGTTATTTTTCTATCTAATGGTGAATCCTCCACTCTAATCAACTCCCCGAGGGAAGTTGTTGAGCCCCTTTTTCCTTCGATATTATGTAAGTTTGGACGATCCTTCATTTACGATATTCTTTAGCATATGTTTATATATATTCGGTTAGGAAAATACTAACCATTCACATTACTTTATGACATAAGGAATTAAATAGCTTAGTGGCTAAGTGTGTGATTTGTTTCCAAAAGGTCTCATGCTCAAGCCCTCACATTTTTTATTTAATTTTTTGACAAATTCAAGTGGTCAACCCACCTTGGGTCGCCCACCTCACCTGCCTTGTAGGAAAGGATTCCTTTCATTTTCTTTTCTTTTCTTTCTAGTCACTTACCTTACTTTTCCCCCTTTTTACTCCTATGATCCACTTTTGGTGCCTTTGTGCCCCTATCGACTTTTCCCCTCTTTTACCATACATTGGCAGGCCATGCACCATGACACACTTTTATTTTTCTTTTTTTTCTCATATTTTTTTTGTTTTCACCACTCCTCATTTCTCCTCCACCTATAAAGGCCACCAAACCACGATCGAACCACCATCGCTGCACCGCTGCACCGCTGCCACATCGCCACGTTAACCACACCTAATTTCTTTAATTCTTCTTCTTTTCTCTTCCTCTTCTTGTAACTCTAATCCTTAAATTCTAATATTTTGTTCATAAGAAAGGATTATTTCACATCCTATTTCTAATTTTTCTATATATTATGTTATTTCCTGCCTAGTGGTTAATCCTCCTTTGTAATCAACTCTCCGAGGGAAGTTGTTGAGCCCTTTTTCCCTTCGATATTATGTAAATTTGGACAATCCTCCGTGTATGATATTCTTATGTATATATTTTTTATATATATTCGGTTAGGAAAATACTAACCATTCGGCTTATTGGATTTTATGAAGTGCTTTTCGAAATCCCGAATCCATACCCCCACTTTTGGAAGAGTACAATTAGATGAACAATTACATAAGTATTTCACCAAATTGTAAATTTAGGGTTATTCATTAAAATAACTTGTTCTAATATGGTATGAATTCTTTATATGTATGCATTCAATATTTGATCTATTTCTTTAGAAGTTGGAAATGGAGTCGTTGTCATCATATTTGTGAACTCAGGTGTGGGGATTTACACTGATAAAATATATGATATTATTATAAATCGAGATAAAAAAATATAGATATGTGAGTATTAAATAGCTGTTTAAATAAATCTCTGAAAAGTGAAAATGGCGAATAATTTAAGTATTCATATGGATTCATAAAATCCAACAAAAAGGAGGATTCCAACTAATTCCAAAACTTTAGATCTGTGATATGTTGTATGTGATTATATGATTTTTCTGTTATACATGATGCATGTTTTCCTAATACCCATGTTATGTGATATATGGAGATTTTGTATATGCATGTATTATAAACATGACACTGAATTACTGATACTTTGATTCGCATGTTAAGCATGCTATTCTTCTTATTATGATTTTCATGTTGAGCATGCTATTATTCTAATTTTGAATCGCTTGTTAAGCATGTCACTATGTTAAATCGTAATGAGTTCTGAATCGCATGTAAAACATGCCTACTGAAAAATCTATTCTGTAAGTCATATCACATGCAATGGGGTTAGTATAATATTGTACAGAGGAAGATTTTGGCAGTTTTATAATTTGCACATTTTTGGTGCAATGACCACAATATTTTGTATCTGGCTGTATATCTGCATTACCTAGGGGCTCATCCACAATATTCTATTTTTGGTAGCTTGACTAAAATATCTGGTGGCTTGTCCACATTATTGATGTGTTATTTGATGGACGAGTTCTGAGGAACTTATTATGGTGTGTAGCAAAGATGGGTTGGAACTGTTTTCTAAAAAATCTGCACTATTTCTGATAAATGTGATTTTCTGGTTGTATATTTATGTATATATGTGATATGTTAAATTGATAAAGTTCTGTATTAATTACTGTTGATATGATCTGTAACCACTCTAGGTTTTAAAAAGCTCACCCATTTAAGTTTCTGACTTTTCAAATAATAATTGAGGTTAGGATGGGCTCAGCTTAGGGAGGTGCACTTCGAAACTTTCAAAAAATCTATTATATTTTGGTACTTGATAGTTTTTGATTTGTTTTTATTTCTATGGACTGTGGCTTAGGACTTTCTTTTGGATTTTGGTTTTTGGATTGTTTTGCATGATTTGGATTTTTAAACTGTTCCCTAAGACTATTTATGAAATTTATAAGTAAAACTGGATTTTTCATAATAATTCCAAACTCAACTCAGCGATTGTATTTTCAAACTCGATACCTCGTTTTCAAAACTCAACACTACCTACTCATTAAACTGAGATTTTACAAGATATATTAAACATAAGTTTTTAAAATGACAAATGTGTTTTGTTATTTTTCAGCTACAACATTTACTTGAAATATGATGTTTTCTGTAAACCATCAATACTTGAGTTTTTCTAAAGGTAAACAATTTCAACAATACTTGGCTTTTCTAAAAGCAAATCAAAATGACGTTTTAAAAATTATAACTATTATTAAAGAGAAAATAGTTAAATGATTTTCTACACCAACAACATGGCTAATGTGATCTTTGAGATTCAACAATAACATTTAGGTCGTGTTTAAGGGGTTATACCCATGACATCAACTGAGATAAGGTCTTTCAGGACAGTAAATCGGTAAGTTCCCTGAGAGGCCTCAGGGGCTAGTACTCTGCGATGTCTTTATGGCATATTCTGTGATGCCTTATGGTGTATTCTGTGATGTCTTTGTGGCATATTTTGTGATGCCTTTGTGGCGTATTATGTGATGCCTAAGTGGCTAGTAAATATTATCCGCCATCGTGGCGAGGTCCGAATATCATTTAAAGTAGTTCTAAAGGATTTCATTTTACAATGTCCTATTCTACAACTTTGCTATAGTATCTGTCAAAAAATGGAATTTAGTGTACTCGAAATTAGGGGCAATGTAAGTGTTCATCAAGTCCAAGCAAATCCATATTATGTATAAAAGTTATCTAAATTCTATGGTATCCGCAAAATTTGAATTCTATGAATAGAGGTTCTATGTAGTTTAAGTTGTCCGCCAAACCTAGACGTCTTCGTGATATGTAGCATGGTTTTCTAGGATTTCTTGGGATGATTGGGAATGTTTTAGCCATTAGAATGAGTTGTGGTATGATATGATTTAAGATATGATCTGACTGGTATCCTGAGAGCTGTTAAATTAAGTTTAAGAATTTGCCAAAAGTAGGATCAGTACAAAGTTCACCATAAAAGATCGATTAGTATAAGTGTCCACCAAAAATAATATCAGAGAGTGCACCATCTTGGTAGAAGTGTTCAACATTTGTCTTTGTGAGAATCCATCGAAAGTAGATTCTGCATGAATATCCTTCTAAGAGATGCATTCATTTCTAAAAAGGAAATGAGTGAATTTTGTAGGTGGTGGTCAAGTATGGAAGTTGGCTTATATATAAGTGTCAGGTATTATATGGAAATGAGTGAATTTTATAAGTTCATTAAACTTATTGGCATCTGTTGTGATGCAAGTTATGATTGAAGAGTTCGTAAGCTAGGAAGGACCAATCTAGGAAGGAATGCACCAGGCTAGCAGTTCGAGTTGTGATATTATTCATACAGGGGACACCTTAGGAATATGTCGCTTAGTACTCTACACCATGAAAGGTTTGTTTTTAACAAAGTTTTAAGTTGTAACGCCATATGCCATTTTTGAAAATTTTGATTAAAGTGTTTAAGTTTGTAATAGTTGATATTTGGATCCGATAATTCAGATCGAGTATAGGGTGTTACACATACATTTCATGCGATCAAGGTACTTAATACATAACACAAAGTACACCACATATTCAACGCCATGTAATATTCGTTTAACCTTCAATGATCACATATACAAAAACAAACATACTTGTACAAGATTATGCATTCACAATATACTCAGTCACTATTTTTGCAAACAACTAAAAACTAAGATACCTCAAAACAGTCATAACATAAATCATTTAACAACTCTATCTGATCAACCACTCAAGACAGAGTGTATAAACACACATTACTTCCTTTATCCTCTACCGCTTAACTTATTCATGCCAGAGCCTCCTTCGTCCTTGTAGTTAAGCATAGAAATCATTTCTTGGTTAACTCGAAGGTATTCAAACATTAAAAACCTAGAACCCGTAACACCCTTTACCCGGTCTGGTCACCGAACCTGAGTAATAGAATGCTACAAACAAATACAAAGCAATTGCATGCAATTTATTACTCAAAATCTCAATCAAATATCATTGCATCACATATCATCAAGTATAACATGTAATTAAATTAATTTTAGGTTTATATTGAGCTTATGGAAGCTTAAAACCAACCCAATATCAAACAAGGATCAACTTGAAACAAAAACAAAAAGATAGGAAAAATCTGTAAATAGGGGTCACAGAGCCATGTCCCTTGAAAATGTTGAAATCTAAGGCCGTGTGGATAGGACACATGTCCTTCTATGCAAGTCGTGTAATAACATGATGTCATGTGGGGCTAGAGTCACATGATCGTGTGAACAAACCATGTAACTCACTGAAGTCGTGTGGGTAAAAAGTGCAAATACTCAAAAGATTCACACGGTTGTGTCGCTAGGTCGTATAACAAGCTATGACCGTCTACACCAAATATCAACCAAAACCAACAGACTACATAGTCATAACATATTCCCATGTATGGCACACGACCATGTATCATGTAACACCCCTAACCCATATCCGTCGTGTAACAAACCAAAATGTGCCAAAACACAAGCCGAATAAGTGACCAATCTCAAGAAAATACATATAGGCTAACATTAGCCACAATAACCTATACATGCCATTATAACCAAAATTAAACAACCGAAAGTACCGAGTGAGCCGATGGATAGTGTGATATAGCTCCGACAAGCTTCCAACCCAAATGAGCTTCTGAACCATTGAAGCAGAAGCTCATACGAGCTTAAATCAGTAACCCTAATGACATGTCATTTGTATCCTACGAATTCCTAAGGTTCAAATGGGACTCGGTAATCGTCATAAGTCGTCGGATATGCAATCGGTATTCATATATGACAATAATGCAAATCACATACATATAATTGAATTAAAGCATATAATTACACAATTTAATTAAACGAACTTACCTTAACGAGTACACGTAGATACAGAGGCGATTAATCCGAGATTTTTCCTTTGCCCAGATCTAACTCCGCACGAGGTCTATCTGGATCTATAAAAATAAATTTAACTCAATTCAATATATTTCTCATCCAATTTAGTCCAACATATAATTTTAGGAAAATTACCATTTTGCCCTTATAATTTTAATTTCTTTACAATTTAGTCCCTAGGCTCGAAAAATAAAATTCATGCAATTTAATCCTTACCCAAGCCTAGTTGATTTTTATACATATTAATAGCAACCCATATATTTCATAAATTCACAATTTCACCACATAATATTCTCTATTTTTCAAATTAGTCCCTATTTGACAATTTCACTAAAAATTCCTGTACAAAAGTTGTTTATCTAACAACAACCATTCATTTTGTATCATCAAACACCAAAACTAAAGCATACTCATCAATGGAAAAACTCTAATAGTTTAATAGTTTCACAAATTAGTCCCCGAGCTATCTAGATTAAGCTACAATGATTCTAGAAATATAGAAATCATCAAAAACGAGACAAAAATCACTCACCAATTGAGCCTCAAAGTAGCCGAACCCTAGTTGAAAAAAAATTGCTTCCTTCACTTTGATATTTGGTTGAAGAACAAAAGAAAGATGAAAGCTTTTTAATTTTTTTAATTTATTATATCATTATTAACTAAATTACAAAATTAACCTTTGTAAACATTATTTATTTCACTAAATGCCAAGCCATTATATTCCACTAACACACTAATGGTCTAATTACCACATAAAGACCTCCACTTTAAATTTCTATTACTATTTAATACCTTTAGCTATTAGAACTTAACTTTTGCACTTTATGTGTTTTAGTCCTTTTATCAAATTAAGCATGTAAACGGTAAAATTTCTTAACAGAATTTTTATATGGTATTTATATTATACTGTAGACCATAAAATAATAATAAAATAAATTTTTTGACTTCAAATTGGTGGTTCTGAAACCAATGTTCTGATTTAACTGAAAATGAGCTGTTACATATCTGGCCTTATGTACTTGAAGAAACCTTTCAATACAAGTATTCTACCCTTAGTAAACTTATGCCACAAGTCAACATCATACCCTATCTCAACCAATCCAAAAAGATCAAAATCATACCAATAACATTACTTATATCAACCATCTTAAGTGCCTAACCAATATGCCACAATTGACACCTCAATAAACAATTTGAAAGTGAACCATATATAACATTCAAACCATACCAATATGCATTCAATGAAACCTCAAACAACCAACCAAACATGCATCCAATTAATCATTCAAACAATCTCACAATTGGCTCTAAATCAACCTTAAAACTTATGCACTAAATCTACCAAATCATTTCAAGCAGTACAAAGGCATAGATATCAACTTTCCATGTCTACTCCATGGCATATCACCTAATTCCTTATAAGCAAATAATATACAAGCCATCTAATGAACAAAACATCATCATCATGATCATTGCCACCACACACAGATATATACATATGATTCTCAAAGTGCCAACAAAATCCAAAATGAACATTATATAACCATAAGACATCTTAGGTGCATTCCAAGACCAAAATAGATCATCACCAACAGTTGAGTTTGGGATTACCGCTGGATGCTGAGTTGACAACCGAATCGTACAGTACCTAGTATCTGAACAGAAAACAAAATCATATGCTAAGTATAACTTACTGGTATTTCTATAATCCAAATATTAAAACATAACATAATAAATTTAAAATACCCAATATATAATTAAATGATGCTATGAAATTTATATGTCATTTGTACCAAATAATAAAATCATTATTTAAAACTAATACATTTTACAAATGTTAAAATATGGCAAACCTACTTCACATATCTTTTGATATATCAATTCATATGATGGTACATTCCACCTAAATTTCCAAATCCATAATTTCAATGAACATTTCTATCACTGTTCCAATTTATTTTCAATTGAATATTCCATTTCACATTTCATATCCATTTTCCATTTCAATAGCAACAATTACATTTCATATAGTTTCATTCCAATCATATGGATTTTGAGGACTTATTCATTATCATCATTTCAATTATAAACATTTCATTTTTATCTTTTAACTCCCTATTAACATGATCGGACTCGGATGGATACACGAGTCCAAACATCACACCAGTCTGGCACCTAGTGCCTCATCGGATATATCTGAAGCAAATAGTTGCATCCAACGCTTATCAATAACTTTGAAACCCAATCACTCATCGGTAAAACAGAAGAAAAGGGCACTCAGTGCCTCATCAACTCGTAGTCAAAGTAACCCTGAACTCTTCCTATCCTATGACATGCTAACTAATCCAACTCTGCCCGAACAGTTAATAGGGTATCCAATTCATATTTCATTATCATTCAATACTTCAATTCAAATGAATTTCTCTATCATGAATACATTTATCCAATATATGGAAACAATAAATCATCTTAGTATATACATACTCAATTTCATATTTGTATAAGCATACATATTTTTCAAATATATTCAATTTAGCCCTCAAATCAACATTCAAGTCCAATCAATCCAATACATTTCATTTTAACAAAGGATATCACCTTACATTTTTACGATGCACAAATAGTTCAATATGCAGTAGTTACAAGATAGTTCAGATTATAGAAACACAAGCGTAAAATTCAAGCTATTCGTCAATAACTTTGTCTTACTGTTTATTTTTCGAGAAATTCGGGTCAATGTTAGCTACAAATTAAAACAAACATATAAAAAAATCAATACACAACCATTTCACATTCAATTGCTATTATATAAAACTTTTATATTTTATTCAATTTAGTCCCCAAAACCAGGAATTTAACTTTCAATTTTTATGTTGATTTCACTCTAGGCCTAATTAACTTCCTATTTCTCATTTCTACCACAAATTTCAAGTTTGTAAAATTTAGTCCTATTGCACAATATCATGAATTGGCTGTCCAATTTAGTCCTTTTTCAATTCTAAACTTAAAATCTATCAAAATAACAACTCAAGTTTCAATTATTCAACAACGGTAACATCATCAAACTTAAAAGTACCGAAAAATAGGACATGGGTCAGATAGCTTAAGCTCATGGGATTCCAAAAATATAAAAATTACTAAAAAAATGAGTAAAATGAACTAACCAAATTGAAGCTTAAAAGTTTAGAACTCTAGCCATGTGTTGAGCTCTTCTCCTTCTTTAATTGTTCGGTGTTTGCATGTAAAGATGGATAAAATGTTTTGTTTTCTTCCACTAACTTAATTTTATTACTAATGGCTTTATTTTTAATATATAATTTATTGTAACACCCCGAACCCGAGTCCGTCGCCGGAGTCGAACACGAGGTGTTAACAGACTTTAAAAAAATGATTTCCCAGACACTGCCAATCTGCATACTAGTCGTTTTAAAAATCATATCTTGAGTTCAGAAACTCGGAATCCAGTTCCGTAAATTTTCCCTGAAACTAGACTCATATGCCCATCTACATATTTTTTTCTAGAATTTTGGTTGGGCCAATTAGTACAGTTTATTAGTAAAAGTCTCCCATGTTACAGGGATCGACTACACTGACCTTTTCGCATTACGACTTGGATATCTCCCCGTACAGGGCTTCAATACTGATGCCGTTTGTTTCTATAGAAACTAGACTCAGAGAGGAATCTATACATATATGGCTTGACTCCTAATTGTCTCTGGTTAATTTATAATGAATTTCCAAAGTCGGAACAGGAAATCCAGAAACCGTTCTGGACCTGTCTCACAAGAACCTGAATATCTCATAACATACTGTCCGTATGATTGTTTCGTTCCTATGAAAATAGATTCATCAAGGTTCGTTTACATAATTTATTCACTATTTAATTCCATTCCTACTATTTTTAGTGAATTTCCAAATCTACATCACTGCTGCTGTCAGCATCTGCCTTTAAGGTAGACTTTACCTATTTCATAGTTTCCATGATTCAACTAGCCCTTTTAGCATAAATAGCACAATTTATGATAGTGATTAACCATTCCCATGGCTAATCCTTGTCAAGCATATCCACACCTCTCAATAACCATACCCATACCAAATGATTATAACATTATACTCAAACATATATAAGCCATTTTCGCATGGCTATCCAAAATTTATACAAGTCCAAAGGGTCCATGACCCACAACGAACGGGTAGTCCTATACATGCCATATCCAGAGTTCAACTAAAAGAGTACCAAAAGGGCTTTGATAGTGTGGATGACTTCGACTTCGATGATCCCGAATCCGATAGCTGGAGAGCCAAATCTATAAAATAGAGAGCCAAAGCAACGGGGTAAGCATTTTAAAGCTTAGTAAGTTTCAAGTAATGAAATCGGCTGTGACTAAAGTATTACATTCACATAGCTAAATGGATCACTTTATTAATACACATTCTCATACACATACTTACTTCACACTTCATCAACATATACACACAAGGTATTAACCTATCTAAAAGTCGAAAGTTCGTTAGTCGATTGAACGAATACTATTAAAAACGAATCGACTTTTCCGATGCATACAAACACATACCTTATCATTTGGGTTTTTCGAGCATTTTAATTGAATTTATTACAGCACAACACGCTCACCTTTGAACCCAAGTTTCTTCAGAATTTAGCCGGATATAACCACAAGCACAAATGCCTTCGGGTCTTAGCCCGGATTTAGTAACTCACACAAATGCCTTCGGATCTTAGTCCGGATAAAATCACTAGCACAATTGCCTTTGGGTCTTAACCCGGGTATAGCAACTCGCACAAATGCCTTCGGGTCTTAGTCCGGATAAAATCACTAGCACAATTGCCTTCGGGACTTAGCCCGGATATCATTCAAATGCTCATGCACACATATATCAACAATCATGACACATCCATATTTCATTTTCGTTACTAAGGCTCAACACAAAGCATTTATTTAACCTTTCCAATTTCGGCTCAATAGCCACACACAAAGAGCATGATTTCAATTGGCTTTATAACATAGTCTCTATGCACATTCGGCTATCCGTCATAGTATGACTAATCACATCAATATAATTCAAGTAGGGTCATTACTCGAAGACTTACCTCGGATGTTGTCGAACAACTTTAATGGCTATTCAATTACTTTTTCCTTCCCTTTGTCGGATTTAGTTCCCCTTTGCTCTTGAGCTTAAAGAATACAAATAGGAGTATTCAATATTTAAACCAATAATATGAATTTATTTATCACATTCGGCAATCACATATCATTAAATTTTCAACCCAAAATGTCATTATATGACCACATATACACATATCCATATACTTAAGCTCAATAATATCATGTACTCACTTTAAGTATATTGCCGAATATACTTAATCATACATACACCTAACCAAAATAATTTCTAAAATCTTTATATCATTTATACACTAAGCCGAATACTCTTACCAAGTTCACCTATATTCTTCAACAAATTCTTCATTGATCAAACACATATTCGGCTAAAGAAATGGAAATTTTAGCAACTTTTGATTTAATACTTAATCAATTATAATACATCTAAATATTCTTTTTCATATTATTAACTCAAATCACAAACATTATTTACTATAACATTTTTACATTCGGCATTAGTGTCAACCATAGTAGCCGATTCTTCCTACTTTGTACCCATGCATCTATTTGATCCTTAGTTAGTTCAAACACTTCACACACTAAGACTCATCCAATTTTAACAAGAAATAAAATCCTTAATCCTCAAACTACCATGGCCGAATGTTATAACCCAAGCCACATATATTGTTCCTCAAGGCCCTTCAAGGACCACATTCGGCACCTCCATAATAACAACCCAAATTTCAACCTTCAAGAAAGAAGAAGAAAAAATATATGTGCTAAGAGCTTCAAACTACTTGGCCAACTATCAAACCTCCTAACAATCAAAACTTAAGCCATGGAATGATTAGAACTTGAACTAACCACCTTCTTTATACAAAATTTTTCCAATAATTTCAAGGTACTTACCTCTTCTTAATCCTCATCCAAACCGAACATAAAGCAAGAGAGCTCTTTCTTCTTCCTTTGATTTTTCGGTCAAGAAAACAAAGACGATGAAGCCCTTTTTTTTTCTAGTTTCGGCAAAATAGGGGAGCAAGGATGAAACAACTTTGGTTTCTCCTCCCACTCCCCTCATATTTTAATGTTCTTAACACAACATGTTGTCATAAACTTTTCATAATATGTTTTACCCATCACAATTTGTCTATCCACCTTGTCATGGCCGGCCACTACTATTTAGGGGGAATTTGACATGCAAGTCCCCCTTTTTATCTCATGCACTAATAGGTCCTTATGCTTTGACCTATCACATTTCAAAATTTTCTCACATAAGTCCTATTTACAAAAATTCACCTACAATTAAACAAAATTCAAACACGAAATTTTCACACATGCACATGTACATATAATGAGTATCAATTATGACGGTTAATTATTTTTATGACTCGGTTTAGCGGTCCCGAAACCACTTCCCGACTAGGGTCAATTTTGGGATGTCACATTTATAACTTTTGACATTTTTATGATGTAGTCCCTGAGCACTATTTGAAAAAAAAATTCTTGATTGAAATTCAATTCACTTCTAATATAACTCCGTAAATATTTTTATTAAATATTTATAAGTTTGGTTTATGGAAATGAGGTCCTGAGACCACACTTTCCGACACAAATGAATTTTAGGTGGTTACAATTCTCACACTTAAGAAAATCTGTCCTTGAAATTTACTTGAAAAGAGGTGGGGATACTGGGATCTCATCGTCTCTTCCAATTCCTGACCTACCGTAATTCGGTGTATCAGATTAAACTAGTTTTTGTATTTAAGGAGCTTGAAAACAAGCATTTTCATTATGTTTTAGTTAAATCTTCTTTGTTTTATTTACATTCAATAAAATGTGCAAATTTATTCTTTTATTGACCTTACAGGTCGAATGAGGCCCAAGGGTGAGCTAACGCACTTTGTAAGTGTGCAGGAGACCATTAGAAGATGTATTAAATGAATAATGGACGATATGTCGCAACACGAATGATTTGGTGTCGCAACATAGGGAACAGAATGGAAAAGCTCAAGTTTGCCTTTGATGTCATGACATAGAATGAGGGTGTCACGATATACCCCTGAAAACATCCCAATGAGTAGTATATTGACTTCTATGTCACGACATAGGTCCTGCTGTGTCACGACATCAACTCTAGGTTGAAAATTAAATACGAAGTAAGGGCGTTTTGGTCCACAAAATTGAACTTAAAGCTCGAGAACATCAACTAACCTAGTGTTGAGGACGACAGCCACCTGAAGGTTATAAATAGGCTCCTTTGGCACATGTTATAGACATCAATCCTTTAGCCTAGATTCTCTCTGTAAAATTTAGTTTAGTTTTCTTTCATTTTTAGGTTTTAGATTTCTTTCATTTGTTCTTGTTGATTTCAAGATATCTGAATTGTGGAAGCATTCAAACTCAGTGGATTCGTGCTTAATTTCAACAAAGGCACATGCTTTCTCTTTCTATCATTTTCATATTGTCTATGAAAGCCATGAGGAACTAATCCCTTTGTGGGGGATTAGCGAGTGGAGGTATGATCTATTAATTATTTTATAGGGTTAATCAACAGATTAGCTATTTAGGAAAGGAAGAACGTGAAAAAAACCCTGGGCCTGACAACCCGGGGAAGTCATCAAGGTAGGAATTAACCCAAAATTGGTATTGGCCACTAGTGAAGTCATCAAGGTCGAAAGATAAGTAGTTCTTCCTGACTTGTTATGTTAGTGGAAGATCAGAAGATCCTACTAGCGTAGCGACTAGTTGATTGACAATGAACCTGAAATAATAGTTGATGGGGATTACCGAAGCGATCTAATCACCCATAATCAAGATTTGATTCAATCTACTCTTCTATCTCCTGAATTTTATTTATTTTATGTTATTTTCTTTTATTATTATAAAAACTTTAAAAACCTTTCTTTTATGTTCTCGTACTATAATTTATTTAAAGTACTAATTAGATCTTTTAGTGTTTAAGTTAGAATTTAACTAGCGCTCGCCTCCCTTGGTTACGATCCTCAGAGTACTCACCTACTTTTTTGTAAAACTACATTACAACTCGACCTGTATAGTTGTGGATACCACATTGTCATTCTATATTTTATTGCAGTTTTCACACTCTAGACATTAGTACATTTAGAAGTGGTCAATTCCCAAGTTACTTCTTCCACGTTGTGACTATGACACAAGACTTTCACAAATACATTTATTTCTTGACTCTTCCACATTAGTACATTTATTTCTTAACTCTTTCACTTCACGAGCTAGAATTTTGACTGGTTCTTCCTCGTATGACAAGTCAGGCTGAATTTCAATTTCATCCATCGAAAGAATGTGAGATGGATCCGATTGATATCTCATAAGAATCAACACGTGAAACATCATGTATTTTCTATAACTCTACTGGTAAAGCCAACTGATACGCAACTGGTCCAACCCTTTCGGTGATTTTATACATTCTGATAAATCGAGGGTTCAACTTTCCCTTTTGACCGAATCATAATACTTTTTTCCATGAAAAAACTTTTAGGAATACTTAATCGCCCACAATAAACTCAAGATCTCAATCTTTCAAATCTTCATATGATTTTTGTCTATCCAACATTGCTTTCAATATATCTTTGATTTCTTTAGTTGTATCTTCCATTTCTTGTATCAATTCTGACCCAACAACTTTTCTTTCACACAAATTCGAGTAGCAAATAGGTGTTCAATGCCTTCAACCATATAATGCTTCATATAGAGCCATTTGAATGCTGGACTGGAAACTGTTATTATACACAAACTCAGTCAAAGGTAAATAGTGTTCCTATCCTTCTTCAAAATCAATTACGTAGGAAGCATATCCTCCAAAATTTGAATAACTTGCTCTGATTGCCCATGTGTCTATGGTTGAAAAGAAGTGTTGAAGTTTAATCTCATGCCTAAAGATTCATGCAATTATTTCAAGAAACTTGAACTGAACTTGGATCCCAATCAGAGATAATCGACATAGGTACACCATGCAATCTAACAATTTCCCGAATGTATACCTTAGCTAGCTTCGGAAGTGATCAATCAGTTCTAACTGCAACAAAATGGGTTGATTTCATTAATCTATCAACTATCACCCAAATGACATTTCTTTTGCTTGAAGACAACGATAACCCTATCACAAAATCCATAGTTATGCGCTCTCATTTCTATTAAGGAATTGAGGTAAGTTGAAGAAGTCTGGTGGGAACCTGATGTTCCACCTTAACTCGCTGACATGTCAAGCATTTAGTGACAGACTCGACTATCTTTCTTTTCATTTTAGGCCACGAATACAATTCTCGTAAGTCGTGATACATTTTCATTCTACCAGAGTTCATAGCCAAAGGGCTATCGTGAGCTTCGTGAAGTATTAACTCTTTTAAATCGGAAACACCTTGAACACAAATAAGATTATGAATTCTCAAACAATCATGATCATTAATGTTGAAGTTTTCTACCGAGCCATGTTGAACCATTTCTCTTTTTCCTAACAACATGGCATAACAAGTTGTACTTCCTTGATTTACTCAAACAATACTGGTTTAACTTTTAACTCGACCAAAAAGCTATCGTCATTGCTAATATTGGGTTGAGTGAAAATCGCTCGCAACTCAACTATCACTTTTTTGCTCAAAGCGTCATCTACGACATTAGCTTTCCTGAGATGATAATTGATGACACAATTGTAATCTTTCAGAAGTTCAATGAAGCGACACTGTCTCAAATTCAACTTCTTTTGTGTTTGGAGGTATTTATGACTTTTGTGATCAGTATAAATATGTCATTTTTCACCATATAGATAGTGCCTTAAGATCTTTAGAGCAAAAACCACAACAGCTAGCTCTAAATCGTGTGTTAGATAGTTAAGTTAGTACGATTTCAACTAGTAAGACGCATATGTAATCACTTTCCTGTCTTACATCAAAACACAACCCAGCCACTTAAGAAAGAATCACTATAAACTAGAAAATCTTTTTCCGGTCCAGACAAAATTAGAACCGACACTTCAGTCAACATCTGTTTCAATTTTTTGAAACTCTTCTTGCAATGATCGCTCCAAACAAACTGAACAGTCTTTAGAAACAATTTCTTTATCGACATAGCTATCTTCGAAAACCAGTTTACAAAACTTTGGTAAGAATTAGCCAAACCAAGAGAACTAAGAACTTTTGACACATTTCTCGGTGCTTTCCACTGTAATATAGCCTCGATCTTCTTCGAATCAACCTGAATCCTATCTGCTAAAATAACATATCCCAAACACAACTTCTGGTAACTAGAATTTACATTTACTAAGCTTTTCATACAATTTTTTTCTCACAAAATTCCAAAATGATTCGAAGATTTTATTTATGCTCAGCTTCAGATTTCTAATTGATCAAAATGTTGTTGATAAAAAACACTACAAACTGATCCAGATAGGGCTGGAAGATGTTGTTTGTTAAATCCATGAATGCCACAGGAGCTTTTGTCAAACCGAAAGGCATCATCAAAAATTTGTAATGGCCATAACGTATATGTAACGTCATTTTTGGTATGTCACCATCTTTCACTTTCACCTGATAGTAATCTAATCTCAAAACAATCTTGGAAAAGACTGAAGCTCCTTTCAACTGATCAAATAATTCATTGATACAAGGTAAGGGATACCTATTCTTAATCGTCAGCTTATTCATTTGTTGATAGTCTATACAAAACCGCATCAAACCATATTTATTTTTAACGAACAAAACTAGAGCTTCCCAGAGTGAAATACTAGGATGTATTGATTGGCTATTTAATGTCATAGCAATAATGTGCAAGCGTACACTGTCAATGCAAGTATAATAGATAAATATGAGTCTGTCGAATATCGATCCCACGAGGATGGTTGTCTTCTGTCTATCAATGTCAGTGCAATAATTAGATAGGAATGAGATAAATTGTGAATGTAGCTGTCAAAGAAATAACTTGAAACAATAAGATAAAATATGATATCGATAAACGAGGATCGCCAACGTATATATTCAAAAGAATGCTAAGTGCTCACAAGGTATAAAAGAATAGGTGATTGTCGATCCATTATATTGCAATAAATATCATACCAAGCTTAACTTCTATATTTAATCAAAGACATAAACATGCACATTAGCCACACCTTTCGATGATGGTAATGGAACACTATTAAGAACAAGTGGATTAAATTCCTCTAATCCTCAAGCAACTTCCGTTGTCATGCTTGTTAGCTTGAACTGTGATTGCACCTTTTAGTGTCAGTGACTACAATAACAATTCCATGCTAAAAACATTCAAACCCAAAGATTAAACCGTAGAAGCAAGATTAAATAAAATAAAAATTAACCCAAAAATCTTGTGTACTTCCATACTAACATGAAATAGAAAGTAATTAACAACATTTAGAAAAAGAAAAATAAAAGAAACAATTGGAGAACAATATTCCTAGACAACTCGACTTGAATCTATCTATTCACTCTTGTGTCGCACTCAGGGTTTCTCGTCAAGAGCTAAGCTGCATCCTTTTCAAGTCGGTTCACCCGTCAGAGCTTAAGTTGCCATAGCTAAAAGCTTCAAGGGATAAGTTGAAGAAGATGATTCGAAAAGCTCTCTCTCCTCTTTTTTTTTCTTTTTTTTGTGAATATTTATCTTTTTTTTCAAATAGCTCAAGTGTCCTTTTGTCTAAATCACGCTACCTCTGTACGTATAAGTTAGTTCTACCAGACTAGACAGCTCACACATTTTTTTCATATCCAGATAGTTGTCAAGTGCGGTGACAATTCTGGGCGCAATCTCAAATTACCCATGCAGAGACATTAGTACCTAAATATGACAAAATTAAGGGTAAATAAGTTAAGATCCACTGAGTCAAAAGATGTAAATTACTGAACTAAAAATTCTAAAATAAGTTCTAAAAGATAACTAAAAGGGAACAAATTAACCAATAAGTAGGGAGAAAACATATGTTCTTTCTAGTACTATCACACCCCCAAACTTGAGTTTTTACTTGTCCTCAAGTAAAACAGAAACTAGCAAGGCTACACAAGAATTCACTAAGGCAAATGATCATTCTAACAACTTGAATCACCTAAAATCACAATGAATGAGTCACATTCAGATGAAAGAATATTGCATCGACAATACATAAGTATAAATGAATAAGATTGTAACTTCATCAAAACCAGTATCATACTTTAAATCCTAAATTCTACTAATACAACATTTATATGTCTCTTATTTTTGTGAATAAGGGATATCGTTTAATTACTGTACCCTTGTTCCTGAGAAGTAACGATGGAGCGCAACAAACCCTTAGGGAGTACGTAATTGTGCCAACACACACTCATGCAGCGATGACCTTTGGCCAAATTCATTTTTCTAATGCTTGCATTGGAGCGTTCCCTCGTTAACATTTCACAGTACACCCACATCGGAGTGTCTCTTATTCATAACTATATATATATAAACAGCTCTAAAAGACAGATTCATTCCAGATTCAAGGAATGCTACTAGTCATCCATTACTACTACAACCTAAATCATTCATCAAAGAATTGAAGATACAACATTCAGTCAAATTTATCCAACTCATTCATTGATAGTTTACATGATTCAAGAATTCAGCATCGAATGTAACAAAAATTTTCAAACACATTTACATTCACCACATATAAACCTTGGATGTTTCATTAAAAACTAAAAAAAATTTGAAATGTGGGTGTAAAACTAAAACCCATATGCATTCCCCCAAACATGAAGTTTGCATTGTTCCTAATGCACTATGATTAAAATGCGATGACAATAACAATGCAATGAAAATGTTCACAAAAAAAAAATGAAAATTACAGCTACATGCAATGTATGAATACTACAGCTAAAACTTAAAATAAACTTAGTTTGTCTTTGCCATTAATGTGGTTGAATGACGTTTATTCTTCCTCCTCTTTTTCTCCCCCTTCTTATGTTTTTTGTCTTTGGAGCTCTTTCTCTTCTTTTCTTTGGGCTTTGTATGACCCTCAAATCGCTCTTCAAGTTATGGCTCTACCTCAACATCATCGGCTGCTTCTTGTGTAGGAGGGGTCACCTTAAGTGGTCCGGTATAGACCACTATAGCAAATGAGTGATCCTTACTTGTTACCTTTGCTTCTTGTACCGATCTAGCTCCATCTTGCTCCATATTATCATTAGTTGCATCAAAAATCTCGAATGTATTGACAATGTCCTCAACAGATTCTATCTCAATAGCTTCTGTCTCAGTATTTTCTTCCTCGGCCTTCTCGTTCACAACTTCAACACGGACATCCTCCTCTTCCACAACAACTTCTTACTCAACAGTAGGCGTCTCTTGACAAGAAATGATGTTACCCTGGGCCAAGCTATCAATTCTTCCCATGCACTCCTCAACATCCCTTGATTCATCTTCTTTCTCAACATCAGAGACGTTTACAATGGAAGGGGTTTCCACCGATCTGTCTTAGTCAACTAGGACATCTTCCTCGGAGGAAGGTTCATATTCTCAGATAATCGGTGGGAACACTGGAAATTCTGGGAGTGGGGTCAGGCTTAACTGACGTAATGTGGCTACAATAGAGTTGTTATAGGCCCTGAAATAATCGTAGAACAAATTTTGTGATCTGTCCATATCCTCTATTGTAACGACAAGCCTGATCTGCTTATTGATGATTAAATTGGCAAACTTCTCGATATCCTTCATTTTGTGCAGCAATGATGTCTCTGCAGTCAAGCTTGTTCCCTTGCTTTCTGGTTTGATTTTTCCCTTTCTTGTCTTGCTGGTCTCTACCTCCTTCATTGTCAGCATATCTTTGCGACGAGTCATTCTTTCAATAGAGGCTTCATTTATTAAGCCCTTATTCTCTAGGACCTCTTCATCATTACGGGGCATGATCCCTTTCTGCTGGCATAGTAGCATCAGCAACGACAGGAAAACCAAAATTCCAATTTGCCTTACGGCACAGTCAGCAATTTCCTGGTGGAGTATTGCACTGACATCAATCTTTTTTCCCTTGACAATTGAATGTATTGGGCACATTCTATCAATATTTATTGTAGTGCTATGAGTAGAGGGCAGTAGCCTATAGTTGACAAAATGAAACCAGAGTTTGCTTTGTAGTGTCAGAAAGCGACGGTGTATCGTATAATTCTTTTGATGTGACTTGTCCACAATGCTCCTTCGACACATAAATCTTTCACCAACAGGTCCCTTTATCATCTGTGATATCCTCAATAAACATGGAGTGTTCATCGACTTCCACCTTAGTGTTGTACAGCTCATTGATTTTTGTAGCATCCCATGGGATGAAACCTTCTCAAACAAACATAAACTCCAACTCATGGTCTTAAAAGTTAGCGTAAAACTCACGTACCAATTAAGGAGAATAGCTTCCAGGACGCGTGCAGAAAGTCTCCCACTTTAACTTAGAGATTGTTCTAAAGACTTGTTTGCCCAAGTCTTGCTGTTGCGGAAGGAGAATGCCCTGTTATGGGTGGACGTTTTGCTTTGAGATGTTGTTTCAAAATTGGTCTTTGGCTGCTTTCATTAAAAAGATCATCAGCTCTTTTTCTCTGTTGGCATGGAAGAGTCTGACTCATGAACTACAGTTGTAGAGGATGAGTGTTCTTCAACACGCATGGTGGCTTTCTTCACTAATCCTCTCATTCTTGCTATATTTTGTTTGTTTTGTGGAGTGAATATGGTTTAAAGGTACGAACTTGGGGAAGAGAAAGTGAATAAAAATTGCTGCTTGGGTGTTTCATAGTTAGCACAGTGAAGAGGGGTTTATAGTGAGTGAAAGAAAAAGATTAAAAGACGTGATTTTCTGAAGGGAAATAAAGTTGGCGGGAATAATCACGTCCAATAAGTATTGCGCCTGCTCAGATTGAGTAGACAACTAGGTGCCTTTTCATCAAACAGTGGGATTTGAAATTTTTGATCTGCCCTCATTCTTGCTAAGTCAGAAATGATAGTACAATAGTACGAATTGCGTTGACAATAAAGCCCAAGTTCGTCGACAGTGGTACCCGATTTTTCTGCAAAAACATAAATAATTATAATAAATCAAACTTGAACAGAAACAAAAATAAAATTACATAACAAACTTAATAAGAATTAAATATTTTTGACCAATTTAATGGTCTCTGCCTGCTTGTGATCAATATTCCCAATATAATGTTTCAATCGCTGGCCATTCACTTTGAATTTGTGTCCATCATTTAAATCTCTGATTGTGACTGCACAATGAGGACATGCTTTGACAACTCTGAAAGGTCTAGACCAACGAGAGCGCAATTTACCTGGGTGCAGCTTTAGTCTAGAATTGAATAATAAAACTTGTTGACCCGTAGTAAATTATCGCTGTAAAATAATTCTATCATGCCATCATTTGGTCTTTTCCCTGTAAATTGCAACGTTGTCATAAGCATTTCACCTAATCTCCTTTAGTTCAGTGATATCCAACAGCCTTTTCTTTCTAGCAGCTTCATAGTTCATGTTCACTTGTTTAATTGCCCACATTGCTTTGTGCTCCAATTCAACTGGCACGTAACATGCTTTCCCAAAAACCAATTGATACAGTGACATCCCTAATGGAGTTTTGTATGTCGTCCGCAATGCTTATAATGAGTCATCCAATCTGGAAGACCAATATTTCCTTGAAGGGTTCACAACCTTCTTAAGAATGTTTTTAATTTGCCGATTCGACATTTCGGCTTATCCAATAGTTTGCGTATGATAAGTAGTGGCCATTCTATGATTAACTCCATATCTCTTCAGTGCAGCTGCCACTTGGTTGCAATGAAAGTGTGTACCCTGATCACTAATCAATGACTTTGGTGTGCCAAAGCGGGTGAGCATATGCTTGTGAAAAAATTTAAGCACTATCTTTGCATCATCCTTTGGGACTCAACCACTTCAACCCACTTCGAGACGTAGTCAAACACTACTAATATATATTGTTTTCCAAATGAACTTAGAAATGGTCCCATAAAATCCATACCCTAAACATCAAACAATTCAACCTCCATAATAGGCTGCTATAAAATTTCATTGTGTCGGGATATAGAACCAGTGCGCTGACACTTATTGCATTGATTCACAAAATTTTAGGCGTCTTTGAATAATGAAGGCCAGTAGAATCCTGGTTGGGGAACCTTAACAGTAGTTCGCATGCCACCAAAATGACCTCCATAAGGAGCATCATGACAGTGCTTCAAGATTGAAAGCATCTCCTTTTCTGGAACACAACACCAAATAATATTATCATTACATACCTCGAATAAATACAACTCATTCCAATGATACTTCACTACTTCACGAAGAAATCTTTCTTTTTATGGCCTGTGACACCCAATGGGATTTTTCCACACACTAGATAATTAACCAATTTGCATACCAAGAGGTTGCATCTGTGACACCCCTAAAGTGACCCTAGTCGGAAAGCGGTTTCGGGACCGCTAAACCGAGTCACCAAATTATTTGAATATGATATTTATTGTCTAAAATATGTGAATATGAATGTGTGAAAGTTTTAAGCTTCGATTTAGTCGACTGCATGTGAATTCAGCTAATAGGACTTATGTGTGACACTTTTGAAATGTGATAGGTTAATCTATAGGATCTATTAGTGCATGTAATAAAAGGGTGGACTTGCATGTCAATTTCCCCTTAATTTAGTAGTGGCCGGCCATGACAAGGAAGGAGGACAAAATGTTATGGGCAAAACATGTCATAAACATGTTTTGTTAGTGATTTATGTTAGGAAAAAATAAAATAAGGAGTATGGGATACAAAATATATGCCTTTTATATTAATAAATTAAATGTTAAATGAATAAATAATATGAACTCATATTAAAAGAAATAGGTGATAAAAACAAAGTGGGTTCATCTTTTTCTTCCTCCATTGCCGTACCTAAAGAAAGAAAAGAAGAAATTGAAGTTAAGGCATTTGGTCACCTTTAAGTGGATTAAGGTATGTTAATGCTCTATCATTGAAAATCTTTGTATATTTGGAGTGGCCATCAAGTATAGAAGCTAACTCATGGCAAATGTTTTTTTTTTGAAGTTATGAAGATGACATTCGGTCATGGATGGTTGTATTTCTTTGATGTCGTTTTTGATGCTTTAGGGTATTGAGGGTTGATTATAGATGAGGTGAGTTTCTTGATTAAAATTTGATGGATGTTAAGCTAGTTAGGCAACCAAAGGTTCAATATTTTTTTTTTGTTAGGTGGTTATATGTGCATTTCGGCCATGGTCTTTGCTGGAATTTGAGATTTGTAATGTGATTTTCCTAAATTGTCTATGAATTTTTGGTTGTTGATTTCATGGTAATGGTATATTGAATCCATGACTTGAATCCATGAAAATTTAGTAAGGTTGCATTCGGCAACTTGCTTGGAATTAAGAAATGATGTCTAAGCTTAGGTGATTTCGATGATGATATATATATATTCATAAGTATATTTAGTTGATTCGGCTTTGGTATTTGCATAGATAAAATATGTGTGAAGTTAGTTGTTGTGTTTGGTTAAGGTACTATAAATAGCTTATGATTAATTCATCTCTGGTAAGTTTCATGTATGATATGCTATGGCTTTGAGAATGCATTTTATAAATTAGTTCGAAAAGGAGTGAAATAACAATTATATGTTTGACTATGTATTGGATATTTTGGTTTGGTTTGTCAATGCAATGTATGCGCTTAGGTTATGCTTAAATGGTTAGTGGAAGTAAATGATGTAATGTCAACCATAATTTTATATGTTAACAAATATTATGCTATTTGTTATGATTGGTATGAGTTAAAATGCGGATGTGTATAGATAAGCAAAAGGATATGTTTAGTATTTAGTTAAAGTAACGAAATTGTACTAAAGAGAGTATTAATGCATGTTTGGTACTTGAGATGATTGAGGTGGTGATCTCGAAGCTAAATGTTATAAGGAATAAGTGTATTTCTTGCTAACCGAATTATAATATAATCGAATGTGGTTTTACACAATAGTGATGTGATAAGTTTAAATTTGGTTCATTTAGCTCAAGAACTCAAGGAAACAAAGTCGGATCGTGGAAAAAGGGAAATTGGTCGAATAGTTGGAATTGACGTACATTAGCGATCGAGGTAAGTTTTAAGTATTAAAGCCTATAATGTGATTGAGTATGATATGTTAAGCACATATTAAAAGAATCATAACTCTATTGTAAATTTTTATGCATATAGCCTAATGGCTATTATGAAGTATAGGTAAGTTATTGATGTGATATGTTGCCAAATGGATATGATATTATGAAGTGCTAAAAGGATATGTCAGAAGAGTAAATTTGTGATAAACCTGCTTAGGACAGCAGCAGTAACATGAATTTAGAAAATCATCATAAATTGTTGGAGTTGAATTAGAGGCTGAATAAATTATGAAATTAAAGCTTAATGAGTCTAGTTTCTTATAAAAGAAACCGTGTAAGAAAATTAATTTCCGATAATGAGATATTTAAAGTTGTGTGAGACGGTGTCAGAATGACTCCGAAATCCCCTATTCTGTTTTTAGAAAATCATTATAAATTGTACAAAAATGGTTATAAGATAAAATTTATATGCTTAGACTCCTTAATGAGTCTAGTTTCAAATGAAATCAAATAAAACACATTTTGAATTCTGTAAAATGAGAAATTTGATTTGTAGTGAAGAGTGGTCAGATTAGTCAAACAGTGAAACAGGGGAAACTTTAAGAAAAATCTGGTATTGATTGGCCAAACCTAAAATTCTGGAAATTTTATGGATGGAAGATATACGAGTCTATATTCAGGAAAAATTAACGGCAAGTGATTTGAAGTTTTGTAGCTCCGATTATAAATAATTTAGTGACCATTGCTCCGGAAAACAGCTCGTAGTGAACATGTGATTTTGTTGTAAACATGGATAAAACTTGTTTTAGTTGCTCATAAGCTATTGATTAAACCCATACTTGAATTCTAAATCGTGGTATTGTAAGCTTATGAGTATTTGAATATGAAATGATAGTATATGTGGTATGTGAAGTATATTTGAATAAATGTGAAAGTGTATATATATGTGATAAGGCCTAATGGCCGATGTGATGAATGTGAAAGTGTATACATATGTGATAAGGCCTAATGGCCGATGTGATGAATGTGAAAGTGTATATACGTGATAGGGCCTAATGGCCGATGTGATGAATGTGAAAGTGTATATATGTGATAAGGCCTAATGGCCGATGTGATGAATGTGGAAGTGTACATATATGTGAAGGGCCGAGTGGCCAACGTGATGGATGTGAAAGTGTATAAATGTGATAAGTCCCGAAGGGCATTTGTGTCAGTACTATATCCGGGTTAAAACCCCGTAGGCTTTATGCGAGAATATTATCACTGATTAATGTCCTTAAGCTTCGTGCTCGTACTATATCCGAGCTCTAAAGACCCGATGACTACGTGTGGGGATTTTGTTCGGGTAAGACCCGATAACTTCGTGTGGAGATTATGTCCGGGTAAGACTTCGTAATAAGAATTGCTTATAAATATATTCAATGCGAAAGGTTAAACAGGTATGTACTCCAAGTTTATATGTGAGCTTGATTTGCACTAAATCATAAAGTAGTTATGTGATGCATACGAGAGCAATCTATGAGACTATTCCTATGATTATGTGACATCGGATCTGTGTGAGAGGTGATGTGAAATCATACGATATATCTATGTCACATGAGCTCACTTTTATGTGAAAGTTTATCTGCCTATTGTATATGATGAGATGTGCATATTCGGTAAAGGGATGGTATGCCCGAAGGAAGAGTGAAATAAAAATACGAACAACTATGTCATAATTTGATTGTTATCTGTTGACACTGCTTAAACTTACTAAGCATTGTAATGCTTACTCCGTTTACTCTGTTTCCTCTGTTTTATAGATCTCATTTGGAAGCTACAGGCTCGGGGATCGTCAGCAACTAGTCACACTATCACTATCCATTGTTTGGTACTGCTACGTTTTGGATTATCTTATGACATGTATAAAATAAACTAGTGGCGGAAGAATATTTTGGTTAATGTGTATAGCCATGCGAAATGGCTTATATATGTTTGAGCATAATGTTATAATCATTTGGTATGGAATGGTTAATCGCTATCATAATTGGTGCAATTTATGCTGAAAGGGCTAGTTGAATCATGGAAACTATGAAATAGGTAAAGTCTACCTTAAAGGCAGATGCTGGCAGCAGCAGTGATGTAGATTTGGAAAATCACTAAAAATAGTAGGATTGGAATTAAATAGTGAATAAATTATTTAAACGAACCTTGATGAATCTATTTTCATATGAAAGTAACAAAACGATCATATGGATAGTATGTTAAGAGATATTCAGGTTCTCGTGAGACAGGGCCAGAACGGTTTCTGGATTCCCTGTTCCGAATTTGGAAATTCATTATAAATTAACCAGAGATAATTAGGAGTCATGCCATATATGTATAAATTCCTCTATGAGTCTAGTTTCTATAGAAACAAACAGCATCAGTATTGAAGCTCTGTGCAGGGAGATATCCAAGTCGTAATGCGCAAAGGTCAGTGTAGTCAATCCCTGTAACATGGGAGACTTTGACTAATAAACTGTACTAATTGGCCCAACCAAAAATTATAGAAAAAATATGTAGATGGGCATATGAGTCTAGTTTCAGCGAAAAATTACGAAACTGATTTTCGAGTTGTGAAACTCAAGATATGATTTTTAAGATGACAGTGTTGCAGTTAGCCAACTGCCTGGAAAATTTTAAAATGGACTGCGATAGTAAGCGAATTTAGTCTGTGAACCCCTCGTGTCCGACTCCGGCAACGGTCTCGGGTACGGGGTGTTACAGCATCTATAGCAAATAACTTCTCATCTGGGAATACATTGACAA
This sequence comes from Gossypium hirsutum, assembly GCF_007990345.1. Lineage (NCBI taxonomy): Eukaryota > Viridiplantae > Streptophyta > Magnoliopsida > Malvales > Malvaceae > Gossypium > Gossypium hirsutum. The sequence continues at coordinate 20,762,398 of NC_053444.1, forward strand.
TTTGAAGTATGTTACCATCTTAACTGCCAACTTCCAATCGAAACATATGGTCTGCAACTTGATTTTCTGAACCCTTATGGTCTTTTATCTTGATATCGAATTCTTGCAACAGTAAGATCTAGCGATCAATCTTGGTTTTGCATCCTTCTTCGCAAAAAGATATCTCAATGCCGAGTGATCAGTAAATACAGTAACTTTTGCACCGTCAAGATAAAAATGAAAATTTTCGAAAGCAAAAACTACAGCCAATAATTCTTTCTCTGTAGTGGTATAGTTGATTTGAGCCTCAGTAAGAGTTTTCCTAGCATAATAGATGGCGTGAAATATTTTTCCCTTGCGTTGTCCTAGAACAACACCCACAGTAAAGTTGCTTGCATCACCCATAACTTCAAAAGTTTGAGATGAATCTGGTGCAACGACAATGGGTGCATTTACTAGCTTCGCCTTCAATTGAATGAATGCATCCAAATATGCATCACCAAAGAAGAATTTTTGAGTAATTTCTAATAAATCTTTGATAATACCTGCATGCCCAAGTAAACTGCGAATACCTTTCACATTTGTCGGTGGAGGTAATTTCTCAATGATTTCCACTATAGCTTTGTGTACTTCAATGCCTTCACTAGAGATGTGATGGTCTAATACAATGCCTTCAATTGCCATGAAATGGCACTTTTCCCAATTTAAAACAAGATTTGTCAGCACAACGATCAAAATCATTCGCATAGACTGAGAAATCATCCATTAAAACCTCTAAAGAATATTCAATCATATCTGAGAATATTAACATCGCATACCTTTGAAATGTGTTTGGTGCATTGAAAAGACCGAAAGGCATTCGGCGAAAAGCAAAAGTACCAAAGGGACAAGTGAAGGTAGTTTCTTCTTGATCCTCTGGTGCAATTGCAATCTGATTATACCCTGAATAGCCGTCTAAGAAGCAGTAATAGGATTTTCCATCAAGCCTATCCAACATTTGGTCAATGAAAGGAAGTGGTCCTTCCTTGTGGCAGCATTAGGTTTGCAATAATCCATACTGACTCACAATCCCGTAGGAATGTGTGTAGGAATTAATTCGTCTTTGTCGCTGCTCACCACTATGATGCCACTCTTTCTAAGAACGCATTGTACTGGACTTACCCAATTGCTATCAGAAATAGGGTAGATAATTCCAACATCAAGCTACTTTATAATTTCTTTCTTAACAATTTCTTTCATCATCTCAGTTCATCTTCTTTGTTGCTCAATCGATTGCTTGCCTTCATCTTCCAACTTCATCTTCTGCATGCAAAAAGATGGATTAATGCCTCGGATATCAACAATACTCCAATAAATAGCTCGATTATGTTACTTAAGAATATGGACCAATTTCTCTTCTTAAGTTACATCTAGTGTTACAGAGACAATAACTTGGAGGGTATTATTATCACCAAGAAAGACATATTTAAGATAAGTAGGCAGTGGTTTCAATTCCAGAATAGGAGCTTTGTCGATAGATGGTTTGAAAATTAGAGTTGTTCTGTTAGCTATGTCTAAGGATTCAATCTGCCGTCCATGCTTGAGTTCAATATTATTAGCGTCAACCCTGTTGTCACATTTATCTAAGAATCCAGCATCAGATGTCATCACAAACTCCTCAGAAAGTATTCTTCCTCAACTAGATCATCTAGCACATCGATAGTATAGCATTCTTCTTTATCCTTGCATTGAATAGATTCGAAAACATTGAAGGTAATGTGTTCATCATTAAGTCGCATGGTCAATTCACCTTTGTAAACATTAATAAGAGTTCGTCTAGTGGCTAAAAATGGTCATCCCAAGATTATGGGGACCTCCTTGTCTGCCTCGTAGTCAAGTATGATAAAATCAGCCAAAAAAATGAATTTATCCACACGAACTAAAATATATTTTACTTGCCCTTCAGGTTAAGCCCAAGATCGATTAGCTAGTTGCAATGTCACTGTAATAGGTTTCATGTGACTAATTCCCAACTTTCTAAAAGTTGATAGCAGCAATAGGTTGATGCTAGCTACCAAGTCGCATAAAACCTTTCTCAAATAATGGTTTCCAATTGAACATTGGATAGTAAAGCTCCCAGGATCTTTCATTTAGGGGGCAACTTATTTGTCAAAAGAGCACTATAGCCCTCTGTGAGTGTAATAGTTTCCATATCTCTGAGCTTCTTCTTCCTGGACAAGAGCTCCTTCATAAATTTCCCATAATTTAAAATCTACACTAGAGCGTCTACTAAATGAATATTTACCTGAAGTTGCTTCAGTGTGTTCAAGAACTGTGGGTACTACCTGTCCTGCTTATTCTCCTTGAATCTTTGTGGAAAAGGTAAGGGTAGAGATACATCTGATTGTGCTGACACCTTTGATTGCATCAATAATTTCAAGGGTCAAAAATTAGGCATATGAGTGACAATTTGTGGAACTTCTTTGTCTGATGCATCGATAAGCTCTTCAGATTCAACCTTCTCACTAGGGATCATTTCACTATTAGTTTGAGGTGCGAGAGTAGATTCTGTAGTCGATTCGCCAGTTTGTTTACCACTCCTAAGCGTGATAGCCTTGTAATGTTATTTCCCCCTTTGACTGGGATTTTCCGTGTCACTACGTAGTGTACCTAGAGGTCGAGTATTCAAATTCGAAGCAAGTTATCCTAATTGTGCCTCCAACGCCCGAATGAAAGATGAATTCCCTAGCACAATAGCTTCTATTCAAGTTACAAGCTCCCCCATTAAAGCCTCAAGAGCAGCTAACGAGTCAGAAAGAGAAGCTTGTGTGTACTATTGTCGTCGATGTTTTAGAGCATGTAGATTCGGCATTGAAGAGTGTTGTGATTGTGTCTTATTCTGGTGTGGGTGCATCTGGCTTTGTTGTGGTTGTATTTGGGTGTGCTGATTGTAGTTCTCCTTTTGTTGATTGTAATTCCCTTGTTTTGAATTATAATTGCCTTGAGTAGATATATTCCCATATCGAAATGTCGCAACATTTTGTCCAGCATTCTGAGTTCCCCAAGGCTGTTGATTGCGTGAAAAATTATTATAAGAGTTGCCATTATAATTGTTGCAAATGTTGCTGACATAAAAGGCATTTTTCACATGTTATGAACAATCTTCATAGCTGTGGTTGTCACTGCAAATCTCACTCAAAAAGGTAGGAACATCAACTTGTTGAGCGACTTGTATAGGTGCAACGTCACTAGACCCTTGCATATTTTTTATCATATTTGCAAGAGAAGAAACTTGAGCACTAAGTGCAGATATTGCATCCAATTCAATAACTCCCGGAGTAGCTTTTGCTTGTACAAATCTAGAGAGAGGTTATTGATAATCATTCTGAGCAATTCTCTCAAGACTTTCAATTGCATCATTATAAGTACAATCTAGCAAAGGTCCATTGGCTAAAGCATCGACAAGATTCCTCGCGTTTGAATTCAGCCCATTATAAAAAATCTCAATTTGTGTTTCCTGTTGAATATCGTGCGTGGGACAACATTGAAGCAAAGATTTATAACATTCCTATGTGGTGTGAAGATTCTCACCGTCCAGATGATGATAAGCTGTAATATCATTTTAGAGACGAGCATTCATTGTCAGCGGGTTCAATTGTAAAACAAATTGTGTTGCTAGTGCATTCCAAGAAGTAATTGATTTGGCAAGTAGCCCAAGGAACCATGTACAAGCTTTTCCCTGCAAGGAATAAGGAAATAATTTAATCTTCAAAGCGTCCTCAGGAATGCCTTATTGACTAAACGAACCATAAATCAATAAAAATGATTTAAGATGTTCTCGTGCATCTTCATGTAGCAGCCCAGCATATTGCCCATTAGAATTCAATATTTGAAATATTACTGCCTTGAGTTCAAAATTTTTAGCCTGGATTGTTGGCCTAACAACTCCCTGTTGTAAGTCATCCAACACAGGTACTACAAAATCTCGTATACTCCTATTTGGTATTTGAGCGTCTTCCTGTAATAGTGGGTCATTAGCATTTTCGTTCTTAATCGAGGGTATGACTATAGCGTTTCTTGGCAAAGCCATATTCCTTTGTTCTCGAAGTCTCCTCCATATGGTTCTTTCAATTTCGGCAATAAACTCTTAATTGCTTTTAGTCATACAAAACCTAAAATAAAATGTGCAAATAATGACAAAAAAAAACCAGTTAGTAGCAACTAAATATTATGACATAAAAAACAAAAATAAACATCAAACAAATGCCATCCCCGGCAACGGTGCCAAAACTTGATCAATTGTTTAATGTCACAGCAATAATGTGCAAGCGTACACTGTCGATGCAAGTATAGTAGACAAATATGAGTCTGTCGAATATCGATCTCACGAGGATGGTTTCCTTCTGCTTATCAATGTCAGTGCAATAATTAGATAGGAATGTGATGAATTATGAATGTAGTTGTTGAAGCAATAACTTGAAAATAATAAGATAAAATATGATATTGATAAACTGGGATCCCCAACATGAATATTCAATAGAATGTTAAGTGCTCACAAGGTATAAAAGGATAGGTGATTGTCAATGCATTAAATTGCAATGAATATCTTACCAAGCTTAACTTTTATATTTAATTAAAGACTTAAACATGCATATTACGTACACCTCCCAATGATGGCAATGGAACACTATTAAGAACAAGTAGATTAAATTCCTCTAATCCTCAAGCAACTTTCGTTGTCATGCTTGTTAGCTTGAACTATCACTGCACCTTCCAGTGTCAGTGACCGTACCTTCCAATATCAGTGACCACAATAACACTTCCAGGCTAAAAACATTCAAACCCAAAGATTAAACCGTAGAAGCAAGATTGAATAAAATAAAAATTAACCCAGAAATCATGAGTACTTCCATACTAACATGAAATAGAAAGTAATCAACAGCATTTAGAAAAATAAAAGAAACAATTGAAGAACAATATTCCTAGACAACTCGACTTGAATCTATCTATTCATTCTTGTGTCGCACTCAGGATTTCTCGTCGGAGCTTAAGCCGCCATAGCCGAAAGCTTCAAAGGATAAGTTGAAGAAGATGATCCAAAAATCTCTCTCTCCTCTTTTTTTCTTTTTTCGTGAATATTTATCTTCTTTTTTTTCAAATAGCCCAGGTGTCCTTTCATCAGAATCATGATGCCTTTTTACGTACAAGTTAGTTGTACTAGACTGGACAACTCACACATTTTTGTTCCTATCCAATAGATGTCAGGTGCAGCGACATCAGTACCAAAATATGGAAAAATTAAGGGTAAATAAGCTAAGATCCACTGAGTCATAAAATGTAAATCACTGAACTGAAAATACTAAAATATGTGCTAAAGATAACTAAAAGGGAACAAATTAACCAATAAGTAATGAGAAAACATATGTTCTTTCTAGTACTATCATGTATAAAGTCATGATCTAGTAAATCTTGCAACTAAACTTTCAATTCCTTCTACTCTGTCAGTTCTATATGATAAGGGGAAACCAACACTGGAGTCATTTCAGGGAACACTTCAATTAAAAACTCAAATTCTCGATCTAGTGGTAATCCAGGTAATTTTTCAGGAAACACATCAGGGAATTCATAAATAGTTTAAATCTTGTTAATCTTATTATCACTAGCATTTGAGTTAATAACATACGCTAGAAAAGCTTTACAAACTTGATTTATAAGTTACTACCTCGAACTATTGAAATGATACGAGTTGAACCACTCGTTCTGACACCATTAACTTCTACTATATTACTGTAGCACCCCTAACCCGTATCCATTGCTGGAAAAAGGTTACGGAGCATTACCATTGTTTATAGATCAAATAAACAGCCATGCAGGCATTCGAAATAGAGACACACAGTCGTGTTCCAGCTCGTGTTTGCGCCCGTGTAACTCCTTTACTTGGGCCACACGAACAAGCCACCGGCCCGTGTGTTAGGCTGTGTGAGCATGCTGACTTATGTAGTTTAAAATATACAGGGGACACACGATCGTGTCACTTGGCCATTTGTCACACACGGCTAAGACACACTCTCGTGTCTCTACCCGTGTGGACAAAAATAGGTCATTTTCCAAGCCATATTTCTCACCTAATTTGGTACCAACCTAAACACAACAATTTTCATATAACCAAGTCAAAATTAGACATCAAAAATCAGCCAAGATCAAGTCTTAAACATGTATTATCACCACATACAACCAATATGCCCTTAGGCACCTCAAATGACAACTTAAAACATGTCAACCAAGTATCCAAACTTACCTAAATAACCAAATACATATATGCATATTCAAACCACATTTTACTTTTCATCATTCTACCATATTAAACACACATGAAATATGGTAATGTCACTTATATATATGCATAAAAATATATCAAACACAAGCCATATAAATGGCTAATCTCAACAAAAAAATTATATGCCAACATTGGCCAAATTAACCTATATATGTCATTATAACCGGAATTAATTTACTGAAAGTACCAAAAGCACCGGTGGATAGTGTGAAATAGCTCTGACCAGCTTCCAACCCGTACGAGCTTCCGAATTACTATAAAACATAGAAAATAACATAGAGTAAGCATTTAAGCTTAGTAAGTTCGCATAACACATAATTTAACTTACCATATATCCATAAAATAGGTAAGTAAACAAAGCATATCTCAACCAACTTGGCCAAAAGCCTAAACACATGATCACCAATATATTAGCCATGAAAATCACATATAAGATCCAACACACATGGTTGAATTCATCAAATAATCATATTTCATGTATTTCATGTAAATACCATTAATAGTTCATATCGAACTCATATAATCTTGTAACAAAACTGTGTTCGTTGAACCATTTAGAATATCGTTGGATACACGGGTAGTACACACGAAGTGTACTTAATTATAATCTGTCAATTCATGTACATGTATGCTCATACAAGCTGTAAATGGGAAGCTCATGTGAGCTAGATAACAGGAAGCTCATGTGACCTAAATAACGGGAAGCTCATGCGAGCTAAGTATCAGAAAGCTCATAAGAGCTAAAATCGGTGACCCTAATGACATGTCATTCTATCCTACGGATTCCCAAGGTTCAAACGGGGCTCGGTAATTGTTGAGTATACAACCGGTATTTATTCATGGCAATTATACAATTCAAAAACAAATAATTCAACTTAAAACATATAAATGTACAATTTAATTACACGAACTTACCTCGACAAGTGTACGTAGATACGAAGGCGACTAATTAGATATTTTCTCTTTGCCTTGACCTAACACTGTATGAGGTCTGACAGGATCTATACGAATGAATTTAACTCATTTCAATATAATTCTCATTCAATTTAATCCAACATGTAATTTTGGAAAAATTATAATATTGCCCTACACTTTTAATTCATTTGTAATTTAGTCCTTAGGCTTGAAAAATGAAATTCATGCAATTTAATCCTTACTCAAGCATAGTCAATTTTATACATATTAATAGTAGCCCATATATTTCATAAAATTCACAAATTTTACCATAAATTTATCATCTTTTTCAATTTAATCCCTAATTGATAATTCCATCAAAATTCTCTTCACAAAAGTTGTTTATCTAACAACAACCATTCATTTTCTATTGTCAAACTTCAAATTCAAGCATATTCATCAATGGAAAAATGCTAATACTTTAACAGTTTTGCAAATTAATCCCCGAGCTAGCTAGATTAAGCTACTACGATCTCGAAAACATAGAAATCATCAAAAATGGGACAAAAATACATACCTAATTGAGCAAAATAAGCTTGTCCAAATTAAAGCTTGTCCAAATTACTAACTTCCAAAATTACCCTTAATAATTTATTCAATTTCCAATGATGACTAATCATGCTTAACCACTAAGCACTTTAATGGCCTATTTACCATATAAGGACCACCAATTTAAAATTCTATAGCTATTTAATACTATAGCTATTAGAACACAACCTTTGCACTTTATGCAATTTAGTCCTTTCTATCAAATTAGGCATGTAAATATAAAATTTCTTAACAAAATTTTTATATGATATTTCTATCATACTGTAGACCATAAAATAATATTAAACCAAATTTTTCGACTTTAGATTTGTGGTCCTGAAGCCGCTGATCCAATCTCACTGAACATGGGTTGTTACAACTCTTCCCCTAAAGAAATTTTCGTCCTCGAAAATCTTACTAGAAAAGAAGTTCGAATTTTGCTTTCTCATAGCTTCCTCAGGTTCCCAAGTCGCTTCTTCTATTTCGTGTCGCTGCTAGAGAACTTTTACTAAAGCTATGTTTTTATTTCTCAATTCTTTCACCTCTCCTGCTAGAATTCTAATCGGTTCTTCATTGTATATCATATCAGGCTGAATTTCGACATCCATCGAAGTAACAATATATGAATGGTCAGAACAATACTCTGTTGCTGACTTCAAACTCTATATATTTACATTTAAGATCCGTATGAGATTTCTTACGATCTGAAGTTGCTTTTAAGCTATCTCGGATCACTTTCACTTTTTGCTTAGTCTCGCGAATCAAATTAACCCCGTGTATCTTTTTCTCACTGGGTTCAGTCCAATGTAACAGAGTTTAGCATTTGTGAGCATACAAAGCCTTATACGGTGCCATCTTTATGCTTGATTGAAAACTATTATTATATACGAATTCGAGTAAAGGAAAATACTTCTCCCAATTGCCTTCAAACTCTAAAACACAACACTGAAGCATATCTTCAAGCATCTGAATCACACGTTCAGACTGACCATCATTCTGAGGGTGAAATGCGGTGCTAAAATGTAATCGTGTACCCAAAGCTTCCTGTAACTTTTTCCAGAATCGCGATGTGAACCGCAAATCTCTACCCGAAATAATAGAGGCTGGCACTCTGTGTAGTCTAACAATCTCCAAACATATAACTCAGTTAATCTGTCAAGTGAGAAATATTTACGTACCGAAATAAAATGTGCAGACTTCATCAAACGGTCGATGATAACCCAAATGACATCTTTCTTTTTCAAAGATAGGGGTAACCCCGATGCAAAATCCCTAGTAACTCTATCCCATTTTCACTCTGGTATTATCACTGGCTGTAACAATCCTGAAAGTACCTGATATTCAGCTTTAACTTGCTGACATACCAAACAATTAAATACAAAATAAAAAAATTCACGTTTTATTCCCGGCCACTAATACATCTGTCTCAAATCATTGTACATTTTATTGCTCCCTGGATGAACAGACAAGCTACCACTATGAGCTTCATGCAAAAGTTTCTATTTAAGCTCTGGATTCTTCAGTACACAAACTCTACCTCTGAATAACAAACAATCATCGAGTCCTATCTAAAATTCTGAATCAAAAGTTGACTCACATTGTACTCGTTTAGCTTGCAACTCATTATCACATTTCTGAGCTTCGCAGATCTACTGTAAAAACATCGATCTCACTTTTAACTCAGTTAAGATCGAGCCATCATCAGATAATGACAATTGGATATTCATCGCTCACAAGGTAAACAAGGATTCTCTACTCAAAGCATCAGCCACAACGTTTGTTTTTCCCGAATGATAATTAATAATTAACTCATAATCCTTTAATAGTTCAAGCCATCTACACTGTCTCAGATTCAAATCTTTCTGTGACATCAGATACTTTAAACTCTTATGATCGGTAAATATATGACATTTTTCACCGAACAAATGGTGTCGCTATATTTTTAGCACAAAGACAATAGCTGCCAACTCTAAGGTCCCCTTTGGTTTCAATTTTACAGCCAGTGAGGTGCGTTTACATGAAAAATTTGCTACCAAACTCACTGCTGTGTTGTTTGTTTGGACTATCAGTGCAGTGAGATTTCTTTCCTACCACACTGGTCAACTGATTTTCAGCTGGAGGAATCAGCAGCAGTGGATGAATTTACTGAGCTGTTGGCACTTACCAGACAAAAACACCCTTACTTTTATTTATTATTTTACCATTTTATCCTTGAAAATTAGATTAATTTCTTCCCGAATCTGCAGAAAACCCTGCTCTTCAACTCCTGCTCTTCAATTGACACTCACAGCAGACTCAAAGACACTCACAGTAGACTCAAAGAAGCTCTATTTTTTGATTCATATCTTGTTCTCAACTTTGCTCTGGTAAGTCAAAACTCTTCTTTTTCTACTCTATATATGTGTTTGAATTGTATCAAAGTAGTTTCTGTTTTTCCTTCTCATCTTCTTCTTAGCTAAGAAAATAACAACAAATAAATATGTCCTCACATAGAGGACAAAATCTTAAAGCAGTTAAGTAACTAGTAGAAATGAAAAAGAATTTTTGTGTTCATACACAAATCCATATGTTCTTTCTCCATTATTTTTTTACCTCTACTTGCCGTTAAAGAGATTGAACATAATTGATGATTTCATCAAGCATACCAGCTTTGCCTGTGATTTTGTTACATCCTGGTATAAATCTTGCAGATTCTTCATTCTTTCACTGATTTTCTCCCTTCTAACCTATATAAATCAACATAATTAAAACATTATTATCTAATGAAAGAGACCTGATAAAATAAGAAAACAAATCAGTAATAATACCATCCATATTACCGAGTAACATGCCAACAACAAAAAAAAACATGCAAATTCATACTCACTCTCTCAGCTAAACTGTGGTTGGTTTGGCTCGAAAACACCCCACAACTTAACTCACTGAAATAGCTTTGCTGTTGTTGTTGTTGCTGAAACTGTTCCTCTTGCCATTTCAAGCGAGCCCTTTGCCTCTTGAGCACTATCAAGTCCAAACATTGTAACATCTCCGGCAATGCTGTATTCATGTCTCAAACCCTCAAAAACTAAATCTATAAAAAAATAAAACAAAGCACAACTAAACAAACGAAACAACAAAAGCTTGTACAGAAAGGCTTAGCCTAAAGTTAAGCTATAGGCCGAGTCATGCATTTCTTTTTAGTCATAAGTGCTCCCATCCAGTTGTATAGGCTGAATTTTATTCTATTTGAGTTGTGAGGTAGACACGTAGGGCAAGGTGGCAGTACAGGTTACACGTGTCCTGCCTCTCACATGCATTGGACACATGGATAGCTATTTACCCACTACTTGCAGCAAGAAGAATGGATGCTGATTCAGTTGCTGACATGTTGAATGCAAAATAAAATGGCTTCAGACCAAACTTCTTTCAGCTAGTCAAAAATATTCAATAAGAACTTAGTTTTAGATTACTTTTTGGCTTTCTTTCATAATCTGAGATCACCAAAGACCATTGCTTATATTTCAAAATTTAGGGCTATTCTAGGAAGCTGTTAAAAGTTCAAACTGATTCAATCAAGTAAACAACCAACCAAGAACTAACAAAATAATACTTCAGAAGCTTGCATGTATAGCAGAAGTTTACAAGTTAAAAACAAAAGTACTTAACTTAGAAACAAAACATACCGATCTAATATATGGTTGCTGGAACAACCAACCAACAATAGGTATCCTCTGCAAAAACACTGCCAGTGTTGGCCAAAAACCACTGCCAAGTCAATAGACTAAAAGATAATTTCATTAATCCCATCTTCAACGTCCATACCTCCTCATTTGCTGCTAAATAAAATTAAAGCAAAAGCCATGTAATTTAAAAGTCAAACATGCCAACACTAAAAACTTTGACTATACAAAATTTTTATTCTATATGTTGTTCGAACATGAAATGGAACAAGAGAAGCAATCAAAGTTCTAATAATCTCCCTCTTTGACATTTTGACAAGATCAACAACAAATAATTAACACACAATCTGAACAAATCAATGAAAACTAGAATATGTCTCCCCCTAAGAAATAGAACCATGCTCGACCATACACTTCCCTTGTCAATATGATTGGTCATCACATTGTCCACCAAGCATACACACACTTTCCAAAGTAATTTCAAGAAATATAAAGCATGACAAATAATCCACACAAGTCCCATCTAGTATCAACAAAAACCACAAAAAGTAGCATAAAGAGAACACGAGATAAGCAACAAATCAACATCTATCGTATCCACCGTTTGCTACACCAGATCGACTCTAGCAAAGCATAAAGCAATAATCATTAACAATCACCATCCTCATTTTGAACATTTGCTGCTACTTCTCCCCCTTTTAGGCAAAGATGTCAGAGGAGCTCCCCTTACAGAAATTTTCAATTTTCAGGATAAATCTTTCAATCAAAGTCTGCTACTCTGTTACATCCTTCTCTATTCCATTTTTTTATTGTAACAGGATTAGAGACATAAGTATTTTCTTCATTAGCTGACTCATATTCCTCATGTACTTCCATTCACTACCAAATTCTACTAGAAACCAAATAAAAGAACTTTCCAAAAAAAATCCAACCACCATATCGAAAATCATTCAACAAGCATAATTAAAACAACTATAATTAGCATAATTTGGACCGTGCAGCTTGCATGTCCATACAAAAATGGCGATGCAATGTGTATTATGGTTGACGGAGGGTTGGGAGTGTGTATAGCCGAGAGTACAATAAACCCATATGCCTAAAGAGCAAAATTAATAGAAGCCAAGCATTTTTATTAAATCAAGGGAATGAAAAATTCAAACCTAAAGAGCACAATAAACCCATATGCCTCCAATACCATGCCAATGATAGGCCACCCGATGACAACGAAAAAGAAGCCAACACCAAACGAAATTGTTCCCTGCATTCAATAGCAATAAATTATAATGAAAACAAGAGATGAACACACAATTGCGTCTGTTGATGTGCATATGTGTGAGACAAAAAGAGTGGGAGAGGATAAATCAAACCAAATGAAAAAAATGAAGAAAGCACAAATTAAATCAAATGAAAAGATTCAGAGATTCGTTAACCAAATGAAAAGAAGCAAAGAAAGCACAAATTAAATCAACAAGAAGAAGGAAAAAAAAGAGCTCACTCTTTCGGTCGTTCATTTCAAAGGAAAAAACTGTTGCATTCAACACCTGGACTGAGAAGTTTCCCATTCACTTCCCGGGATTATCTTCACTGCTTTTTCCTTAATTTTGACCCAAATTTCCCCGATCATCTTATTTCTAAGAAACTTACAAATGCAATAAATAATTATAACTACAACCAAATTAATACAAAATATAATTACAACTACAAATTTAAATTCAAATAAACTTGGATAGGTTCATTTATACAAAGCTGGAGTAAAAAATCCATTTAGGCGAAGTCAAGGATTAATGTTGAAAATTCTACATTATAAAAGTTAAATTTAAATTATTAAATTTTAGAAGGGTAAAAGTATAATTGTCTCATCTAACAAAAAGTTCTAAAAATAAAAAACTTAAATTCATGCTCCGTCTAGTAAGAGTATTATTATTATTTACTCATGTGTTAGTAAATGAGTCAAAATAAATTAATTTGATTAATAATATTTAGCCATTCTTATAACTTATCTTTGATAAAGAGATAAAATTTTCTGCTTATGTATTTTTTTTGTTTATTTTGAAAAGATCTTATTTTTTTACAAAAGTTTTTACTATCGTTCTTATTCAAGTTCAAAACCGTATTAGCTATTCTTTATTTTATACCTAACTACTGTAATGCATGTCTGCATTTTTCTCGTATTATAAAATGGTCTAAATTCTCCCGTTTAGCCAAGAGAGATTAAGGCCACTATCTGTCCCAAATAATTCTAGTAGTGAGCCACATATATAGTATTTAAATTAGAGGATTCGAACTTAAGATTTTAAAATTCTCAAATTTCTAACCTTATTAATTCAATCAAAATTAGAGGATTCGAACTAATATAACTTATTTGTCTTATGTAACAGGCCAATTTTATTCGGCCCAGAGAAAAACAAACAAAACAGATAAATTAAAAAATAAATAAGTCCATCTTACAAGCCCAAAAATACAGGGAAAATAAAAATGAATATTATGTAATATATTCAGCTATAAAAGCAATAACAACACATGTATCTATTTATAGACAATCAAAAAAGAGAAATCCAGAAAGAAACTACAATAGTTTTTTTTTTCCCAATTAAGGTGCCAGTTTTTTTTGGGTATGGCTAGATAAAGATTAGCATTGGGAGACGTCTAATATAACTTATAGACTATATATTTGCCCTATGCTTCTTGGTGAATGCTAGCACATTGACTGAATTATATCATTGACAATAGATGGTAAAGACAAAAAATTTTGTGGAAGGAGATAGTAGCTTAGCAACAAAAGCTGTTTGGGATGATGAGCTGACGTTGATATTTTGTGAACTTTGCGTGAATGAAGTCAATGCTGGTAATAGACCGAAAACTCATCTAAACTCAAAAGGATGGGAAAATGTCATTGCTCTTTTTCAAGCAAAAACACAAAAAAAATTATGGAAAACCTCAATTGAAAAATAAGTGGGATACATTAAAAAAGGAATGGAGGTTATGGAGGGAGTTGCTTAAGGAATCTACAGGTATTTGATGGTGTCCAACTAAAAAGACGGTCGATGCTACCGGAGAATGGTGGGCTGCAAAAATACAGGTTAGTGTTCACTTTATCATTATTTTAATGCATAAAGTTTATTGAAATTAATAATTTACAATTATAAAAATCTTAGTATAGCATTTAACATTTAGTATTTTATGTAGGAAAATCCTGATTTTAAAGGATTTAAGAAGAAAAGAATTGAGCCACGATTGAATGAGTTAATGTGGCAAATGTTTGGTGGCATTGTAGCCACCGGAGAGAACGCATGGGCACCTTCGTCTGGTGTTCTTCCAAGTGGGGTTCCTATGGGAGATGATGCACCTAATGAGGGATTTGGTGATTCAGATGAACATAGTAACGAGAATGAAGGTATTCCCCCTGATGAGGTACCATCAAACCCTTCTCATGAAATCCCTAATCGAAGAAAGCAAACACTTGGGGCTGTACACGGTAAAGGAAAAAAATCAAGTTCAAGTAGAAAATCATCAAGAAATACATTAACTACTCAGATTGAGAAATTGTGTGAGAGTATGGCTAGTCCAAGGAAGTCAGTGAATGAAATTATATTTCCTCACTCTCAATATACTATTTCAAATGCAATGGATGCTTTGCGTGCTTTGGGAGATGAAATTCCAAAAAGAGATGAAATGTACTATTTTGCCACCAAAATGTTCCAAATACCGGTGAAACGAGAAATGTTTTTGAACTTAGATCCAGATGATAGGGTTTGGTGGCTTGACGTGAGTATGCTAAACAAAATCCAATTGCATCATTTTCATCCTTGGTAGCAACATCTTCATTTCCCTTCCAACCATACCATCAACCACCTCCACCATCAGCTCCTTAGAAATATTATTGTAATATAACTATACTACTTTTTTATATGTAAAACTAATGTATGCTACTTTTTATGTTTGGTATTTTTATGTAATGCTTTTAATCAAGTTTCTGTGTTGTATAGAATGTCACGAGATTTTAAAGGATTTATTTTCATTTGATTACTTTTTCAGGTTGTGGATGAATTTAACAATATGTATAATAGTTTTGATATGAATTATGATACCTCTGAATTAAGTGAAGAAGCTCAACGAAGAATAGCCACAATTGTTACCCAAGTTGAGCACAACAATTATCATAATGAGGAAGAATATGTGTTAAGCAGTGTATTGGTACACCATGAAACTTATTTCACTATGCAACCGCGTATGGATTCAAATTATACTGGTCAAATGTGGGTGGACGAAGTATTAAATGGGCACGATGATCGTTGCATGATTAGTTTTAGGATGCCAAAAAATATATTTCACAGATTGTTGCATGATTTGCAAACAAATTATGGCTTAAAGAATGGGAAAGTATCGGCGATGGAGAAGTTAGCATTATCATTGTACATTCTTGGAAATAGAGAATCAAATTCAAATGCAACAGAGCAATTTCAACGATCTGGGGAAACTGTTAGTCAAATTTTTACTGATATGTTGCATATATTTGCTCGAATGGGAATAGACACGATTAAACCCATTGAAGGTCAATTCGAGGAAGTACCGAACCATATTCGACATGATTCAAGATATTGGCCTCACTTTAAGGTAAAATTTACACAATCTTTATATTTTTAAAACATAAATTATTTCTAACTTTTATCTCATTACTTGTATTTATTTTAAAGGATTGTATTGGGGCCATAGATGGAACACACATAAAAGCATGCATTTCGCCTTCTTCTCAAATACCTTATATCAGACGGAAAGGTGAACCAACTCAAAATATTATGGCAGCTTGTGACTTCAACATGTGCTTTATTTTTGCATTTCCTGGTTGGGAAGGAACAGCACATGATAGTAGAATTTTTTTGCAAGCACTTAGAAAGCAAGAGTTGAAGTTTCCACACCCTCCACCAGGTCGAACTTTAATTTTTTAATTACTTTTTACATAATAAATATTAAAATTTTTAATTTATTTTTAAAATTGATATTATGTTTTACTTTTTTGCAGGAAAATATTATCTTGTGGATTCCGGATATCCACAAATGGCAGGTTTTCTAGGTCCATATAGGGGGAACGATATCATTTACCTGATTTTCGTCGAGGTAATCATCAAGTATCTAGAAAAAAAAAAGAAATCTTTAATCATGCCCATTCTTCGCTACGCTCTGTGATTGAACGAACATTTGGAGTGTGGAAAAAAAATGGCCAATATTAAGAGATATTCCAAGTTATTCATTCGACAAGCAAGTTTTAATAGTTATTGCAACAATGGTTTTGCATAATTACATTCGAAGACATGCTTGGTCAAATGATGAGGATTTTCGAGAATTTGAGAATATACCGGACATGCCAGTCTCTTCAAGCCAGTTTGACAGAGGTCAATTGAGTTCTTCTAACAGAGAAAGTGACCTTGAAATCACAATGTTAAGGGAAACCATTGCAACTAGTTTAATGAATCAGTATTTGTAAACACATTTTGTATCATAACCTAATTTCTAGTAAGAATGAAAATTGTTATGTCTTATGTTACTATTTTTTTTTATTAAAAATCATTCGTTTAGATACTTCAAAATTAGATCCAAGTATAATGTTATTATTTGTGAAAATAATATTTATCATTGTTATAAAAAGTATTTAATTATAACTATAAAAAAATTAAAAATAATTTTCATTTTATCTAATAAATAATTTAAATGAATTATATAATTCATTAAAATATTGGAAGATACATTTTAATATCTTATTAAATGAATTTGCATATTTTAATAATTTTAAAAAAGTAAAATAATTTAAATAACTTCTATTATATATCAATTCTAATCTGATGTCCTTAATAGTCATTTTTCATTCTCACCTCACCGCTACAACTACGTTTGAATCCAAACACACACTCCACCATTGTTTCTAATCTCACCGCTATAGTAACTAATCTCACCGCCACCACTGTTTTTAAGCTCACCGGAGGTAAACACACCGCCCATCCAAACTAGCCCTAAGTCATGTGTCAGATAGTTTTTTTCATGTGGTTTTAACTGTCTGGAACCATAAGCTATTACTTTACCTTCTTGCATCAAAACACAGCCTAAACTGTTCAATGATGCATCACTGGAAATCACAAATTCCTTTCCTAATTCGGGCTGAACCAAAACTGGTGTTTCGGTCAACGGTGCTTTCAACTGGTCTAAACTTTACTGACATTTATCAGACCATTAAAACTTCACACATTTCTGTAACAGTCGTGTCATCAGAGTAGCTATCATCGAAAACCCTTTTACAAATCTCTCGTAATAACCAGTTAATCCCAAAAAACTTCTGACTTCAGATGCATTTCTCGGTGGTTTCTAGTTAACAATCACTGAAATTTTATTTGGATCAACCCTGATATCTTCAGTCGATACTATGTGTCCCAGAAAACTAACTTCCCAAACCCAAAACTCACATTTGGTAAATTTAACAAATAGTTGTTTATCTTGCAAGGTTTGCAGAACAATTCTCAGATGTTCGGCATGTTTAGTCTCATCTTGGGAATATATCAGAATATCATAAACAAATACAACAACAAATCTATCTAAATACGGTCTAAAAATTATATTCATCAAATCCATAAATACTGCAGGTGCGTTAGTTAAACCAAACGTCATCACAAGAAATTCATAATGTCCGTACCTGGTTCTCAAAGTTGTTTTTGGCACATCTGAATCTTTCACTCATAATTGATAATAGCTAGAACGAAGATCAATCTTCGAGAACACTGTGGCATCTTTCAACTGATCAAACAAATCGTCAATACGAGGCAATGGATATTTATTCTTGATTGTAACTTTGTTGAGCTGACGGTATTCAATGCATAATCTCATTGATCTATCCTTTTTCTTAACAAATAGAACTGGTACAACCTAACGTCAAAAACTAGGTCGTGAAAACCCCTATCAGTCAACTCTTGCAAATGTGCTTTCAACTCTTTTAACTTTGTAGGAGCTATTGATATCGGTGTTGTTCCCAGTACAAGTTCTATAGCAAATTCAACGTCTCTAACCAGTGGTAATCCAGGTAACTCCTCTGAAAACACATCAAGATACTCGCAAACCACTAGCACTGATTCAAGCTTCGACTCAAACACTTTAGTATCCAATACATAAGCAAGGTAAGCATTACAACCTTTTCTCACATATTTCTGTGCTGACATAACTGATATCACAATAGGCAACCCATTGAATTTATCTAATCAAATATGAAGTATCTCACCATTTTGACATTTCAATATGATATGCTTTTGTCTTACCACAGCATCATGTAGAGTTAACCAATTCATACCCAAAATTACATCAAATTCATCGAATGGTAATAGCATCAAATCAGCCAAAAAATAGTAACCCTGAATCATTAACGGACTGTTCTTGAAAATTTTATCAATTAACACATACTGGCCTAGAAAGTTAGATACCTTAACCATGAATTCAATGAATTCAAGCAGTTACATCAGTATCAATAAGAGAGAAAGTACCAGTAATAACATCTGGTACAGAAGCATATTCATGCGCACGAATAGCATAAGCCCTAGCTGGTGTTCGTGTCTCGGATCTTGCAGTGGAGTCTTTCATCACACCACGACTACTACTCACATTTTCAGGATTATGAGGTGGTCTACTCACAGCTATGTTGCTCGGCCTCGAAGTTTGAATAATATCTTTGTAACACCCCGAACCCGAAACCGACACCGGAGTCGAACACGAGGTGTTAACTGGCTTTAACCCCTTACAAAATTTATTTTCCAGACACTGCCCAATCTGTGTACTAGCCGCTTTAAAAATCATATCTTGAGTTTCGTAACTCAAAAATCAGTTTCGTAATTTTTCCCAGAAACTAGACTCATGTGCCCATCTATGTATTTTTTTCTAGAATTTTTGGTTGGGCCAATTAGTACAGTTTATTAGTCAAAGTCCCCCAAGTTGCAGGGGTCGACTAAACTGACCTTTGCCCATTACGACTGGGATATCTCCCTGCACGGGGCTTCAATACTGTTGCCGTTTGTTTCTATGAAAACTAGACTCAGAGAGGAATCTGTACATATATGGAACGACCCTTAATTATCTCTGGTTAATTTATAATGAATTTCCAAAGTCGGAACAGGGAATCCAGAAACCGTTCTGGCCCTGTCCCACTAAAATCTGATTATCTCTTAATATACTGCCCATATGATATTTTCGTTACTTCCTCATGAAAGCAGACTCATCGAGCTTCGATTACATAATTTATTCATCAATTAATTCCACTCACACTATTTTTAGTGATTTTTCAATCTCATGACACTGCTGCTGCCAGCATCTGTTACGAAAGTAACTAGGTCCGTTTCATGCCTACCCTTGATCCAATTCAATCGAACATTCGTGCCATTTTCGCATGGCTTAAAGTTTACATGCCATAATTCAAACACAACGTACTAGCTTATACATGCCAAAATGATCTTCTAAACACACTAAGAAGAAAGTACCAAAACTTGCTATCCGGTGTGATGACTTCAATGACGGCCCGACCCCGCAAAAATAGATGAGTCCAAGCAACCTATAGTGGGTGACAAGGAAACATCGAGTGAGTTTATAACTCAGTAAGTCATAAGCAATGCACTACCATCTATCAACAACATTATCACAAGAGGAAACAAAATGGAACGAGACAATTTACTCCATCCATACCGAACCATACCATAGTTCCTCCAACTTATCAATTCAATTTCATATCAATTCATGCATTCACATTCTATATACTCATCAATAGGACATTGAAGCAATTTCATAAATCGATTTGTTTTCGTTACAATCAAACGACTATACGGCCTTTCACCCATCCTACGATAAAACTTATGTATGTGACTTCAAGAATATTAGTCACATAGGTTCGAACTTACCGAGCTCAACACCAAGTATAAGCATAGCACATTTTAGCCATGTACTCAAGACACTTACCCGATCCGCTGTCCGCGATCGACTCAATAGTGTCGCACACATAGTGTCCATAATGATTCATGAATGTATATTGAGCCCGCACACTCAGTGCTATATAATCAACTCGCACACTTAGTGCCACGTAATCAAATCGCACACTTAGTGCTACATAGTCAGGCTCGCACACTTAGTGCCGCATGGTCAATTCGCACACTTAGTGCATCATATTCATTTCGCACACTGAGTGCAACATAGTCAAATCGCACCCTTAGTGCTGTACAATTTAATCCCGCGCACTTAGCGCCCATCTCATGGTCATAAATGGTTATCCCGCACGTTTAGTGCCGAGATCAACAACTCAGTACATCTTACCTCTTTTCATTCATTCAACAATTTCATCATCACATACGTACATGCATATATATAAGTGTATTTATTCATTCCAACCAGCATCAATACATACACATTATGACCATTTGAAATACTACCCACTACATGCTTAATGACTTACTTTATGTTGGGTAAAATAATTCCGAGTCGGCTACTCGATGACCTTCGATTTCCCCTTGTTGGACGCCTCTTCTTTAGGTTCTTGAGCTTAAATAATACAAATAAGAGTATTCAATATTTAACTCAATAACATGAATTTATTTATCACATTCGGCAATCACGCATCATTAAATTTTCAAACCAAGATGTCATTATATGACCACATATACACATATCCATATACTCAAGCTCAATAATTATAATGTAATATCATGTACCCACTTTAAGTATATTGCCGAATATACTTAATCATACATACACCTAACCAAAACAATTTCCTAAAATCTTCATATCATTTATACACTAAGCCGATTGCCCTCACCAAGTTCACCTATGTTCTTCAACAATTCCTTCATTGATCAAGCACATATTCGGCTAAGAAATGGCAATTTTAGCAACCTTCGATTTAGTACTTAACTTTTACCACATATCAAATAACTCATTTCCTTACTCATGTGACCACGTATATTCGGTCATGCATACACACATAAAATCAATTTGGAGACTCTATCAATCCAACATACATTCGGCACCTTCATCCACCATTCTACCAAGCATGTAATATTCAAACACAACCAAACCCACATTCGGCCCTAGCTCATAACAAGGTAGCCGATTTATTTTTTTTTATAGTTCAAACACTCCTCTATCATCATTCACCTAACTTTAACATGAAACAACAAAACTCACCATTTCTCATCCAAATAACATGAACAACAACCATTCCTTGAACCCTTTCTCATGACCGATTGCTCATGTTATCAACAAGATTCAAGGTTTAAACATGGGCTATTTAAAACATGCATGCATCTCAAAGACAACATCAAACATACCTTAGTCTAGCAACCACCATAGCCGATTTTCTCAAGCCTTTTTCCCCCTCCTTTCTTTCCTCTATTCGGCCAAGGATGTTCAAGAATGAACTCTTTTTTTTTTCTTTCTTCAATTCACGGCAACAAGGGGGGTGAGACCATGTTATTTTTTTTTTCCATCACCCTTCCTTTCATTTTTTTAATCACCATGCTTATTATTTTATTTTTCTCAACATGCATCACTAGCATAACATGTTGGAGACATGTTTCCACCTATAGCATGGCCGGCCACTACATATTAGGGAGGGGGAATTTGACATGCAAGTCCCCTTTTTCTTCCACATGCACTAATAGGTCCTCATGCATTGACCTATCACATTTTTAAATTTTCTCATATAAGTCCTATTGACTAAATTCACATGCAATCGACTAAATCGAAGCTTGAAATTTTTACACATTCATGATTACATATTCTAGACAATAAACATCACATTCAAACCTTTCGGTGACTCGGTTTAGCGGTCCCGAAACCACTTCCCGGCTAGGGTCAATTTTGGGCTGTCACAACTCTCCCCCACTTAAGAAATTTTCGTCCTCAAAAATCTTACCAGTAAATAGGTTTGGATATCGTTCTTTCATCGAGCTCTCGGGTTCCCAAGTTGCTTCCTCGATCCCGTGTTTGAGCCACAACACCTTAACCAACGGAACCCTTTTGTTTCGCAACTCTTTCACCTCACGAGCTAGGATACGTATCGGTTCTTCTTCATAACTCATATCGGCTTGAATTTCAACCTCTGATGGGCTAATTATATGCGACGGATCAGATCGATAGCGTCGAAGCATCGAAGCATGAAAGACATCGTGAATCTTTTCAAGCTCAGGGGGCAAAATCAATCTATACGCAACTGGCCCCACTCGTTCGGAGATTTCGTACGGCCCAATGAATCTCGGGCTCAACTTGCCCTTACGGCCAAACCTAAGTACCTTTTTCCAAGGCGAAACTTTAAGGAACACTTTATCTCCCACCTGATATTCAATGTCCTTCCGTTTCAGATCCGCATACGATTTCTGACGATCTGTGGCTGCCTTCAAACTTTCACGGATTACTTTTACTTTCTGTTCGGCATCTTTAATCAAATCAACTCCGAAAATTTTACTTTCACCGAGCTCGGTCCAAAACAATGGTGTACGGCATTTACGACCGTACAAAGCCTTGTAAGGTGCCATCTTAATACTTGATTGAAAACTATTGTTGTAAGCGAATTCAATCAAAGGTACATACCGTTCCCATGAACCACTAAACTCAAGGATGCAGCATCTCAGCATGTCCTCGAGTATCTGAATTATCCGCTCGGATTGACCATCGGTTTGGGGATGAAAAGCGGTGCTAAAATGCAGCTTGGTACCCAGAGCTTCTTGCAATTTCTTCCAAAATCGCGAGGTGAATCTCGGATCTCTATCCGACACGATAGAAATAGGTACTCCATGTAATCTCACAATCTGAGTAACATACAATTCGGCTAGTTTATCCAATGAAAAATCCGTACGCACGGGGATAAAGTGAGCCGACTTAGTCAGCCTATCAACAACAACCCAAATCGCATCCTTCTTACTTGCGGACAATGGCAGTCCGGACACAAAGTCCATTGTGACTCGGTCCCATTTCCACTCGGGTATCATGATCGGCTGAAGTAACCCTGAAGGCACTTGATGTTCCGCTTTCACTTGTTGACATATTAAACATCTCGAAACAAAGTCGGAGATGTCTCGCTTCATACCATGCCACCAAAACCGACGTTTCAAGTCGTTGTACATTTTCGTGCTCCCCGGGTGAATTGACATTCGGCTACAATGGGCTTCGTTCAGGATCATCGGAATGAGTTCCGAATTCCTTGGAACGCACAAACGACTTCTAAACCTCAAACAACCATCATCATCAATCTGAAACTCCGATTCCTTGTTCGGAACACACTCAGCTCGTTTTGCAACCAATTCATCATCGACTTTCTGAGCTTCATGAATTTGATGAGTCAATAATGGTTTGGCTTTTAATTCAGCTACTAACACATTGTCAGGTAGAACAGACAAGTGTGCATTCATCGCTCGTAAAGCAAACAGTGATTTCCGGCTTAAGGCGTCTGCAACCACATTAGCCTTTCCCGGGTGGTAATCAATGACAAGCTCGTAATCTTTCAACAATTCAAGCCAACGTCTTTGTCGCAGATTCAAGTCCCGTTGAGTCATCAAATATTTGAGACTTTTGTGATCCGAAAACACATGGCACTTCTCACCAAACAAATAATGTCGCCATATTTTCAATGCAAACACAATGGCGGCTAGTTCGAGATCATGGGTCGGATAATTTCTCTCGTGTGGCTTCAATTGTCTCGACGCATAGGCCACAACTCGACCTTCTTGCATCAATACGCAACCCAACCCGAGTAGGGATGCGTCACTATAAACGACAAACTCTTTACCCGATTCGGGTTGTACCAAAATTGGAGCTTCAGTCAGATGAGTTTTCAGTTGATCGAAGCTTTTCTGACATTTCTCCGTCCATTCGAACTTAACATCCTTCTGAAGTAGCTTCGTCATTGGTGTGGCTATCATCGAGAAACCTTTGACAAATCGTCGGTAATAACCGGCGAGCCCTAGAAAGCTCCGGACTTCGGTAACATTTCTCGGAGGCTTCCAGTTAAGTATGGCTGAAATTTTGCTCGGGTCAACCCGAATACCCGATGCGGATACCACATGACCCAAGAAGCTAACTATGAAACTACTCAGAGAGGAATCTGTACATATATGGAACGACCCTTAATTATCTCTGGTTAATTTATAATGAATTTCCAAAGTCGGAACAGGGAATCCAGAAACCGTTCTGGCCCTGTCCCACTAAAATCTGATTATCTCTTAATATACTGCCCATATGATATTTTCGTTACTTCCTCATGAAAGCAGACTCATCGAGCTTCGATTACATAATTTATTCATCAATTAATTCCACTCACACTATTTTTAGTGATTTTTCAATCTCATGACACTGCTGCTGCCAGCATCTGTTACGAAGTAACTAGGTCCGTTTCATGCCTACCCTTGATCCAATTCAATCGAACATTCGTGCCATTTTCGCATGGCTTAAAGTTACATGCCATAATTCAAACACAACGTACTAGCTTATACATGCCAAATGATCTTCTAAACACACTAAGAAGAAAGTACCAAAACTTGCTATCCGGTGTGATGACTTCAATGACGGCCCGACCCCGCAAAAATAGATGAGTCAAGCAACTATAGTGACAAGGAAACATCAGTGATTTATAACCAGTAAGTCATAACAATGCACTACCATCTATCAACAACATTATCAAAGAAACAAAATGGAACGAGACAATTACTCCATCCATACCGAACCATACCATAGTTCCTCCAACTATCAATTCAATTCATATCAATTCATGCATTCACATTCTATATACTCATCAATAGGACATTGAAGCAATTTCATAAATCGATTTGTTTTCGTTACAATCAAACGACTATACGGCCTTTCACCCATCCTACGATAAACTAGTATGTGACTTCAAGAATATTAGTCACATAGGTTCGAACTTACCGAGCTCAACACCAAGTATAAGCATAGCACATTTTAGCCATGTACTCAAGACACTTACCCGATCCGCTGTCCGCGATCGACTCAATAGTGTCGCACACATAGTGTCCATAATGATTCATGAATGTATATTGAGCCCGCACACTCAGTGCTATATAATCAACTCGCACACTTAGTGCCACGTAATCAAATCGCACACTTAGTGCTACATAGTCAGGCTCGCACACTTAGTGCCGCATGGTCAATTCGCACACTTAGTGCATCATATTCATTTCGCACACTGAGTGCAACATAGTCAAATCGCACCCTTAGTGCTGTACAATTTAATCCCGCGCACTTAGCGCCCATCTCATGGTCATAAATGGTTATCCCGCACGTTTAGTGCCGAGATCAACAACTCAGTACATCTTACCTCTTTTCATTCATTCAACAATTTCATCATCACATACGTACATGCATATATATAAGTGTATTTATTCATTCCAACCAGCATCAATACATACACATTATGACCATTTGAAATACTACCCACTACATGCTTAATGACTTACTTTATGTTGGGTAAAATAATTCCGAGTCGGCTACTCGATGACCTTCGATTTCCCCTTGTTGGACGCCTCTTCTTTAGGTTCTTGAGCTTAAATAATACAAATAAGAGTATTCAATATTTAACTCAATAACATGAATTTATTTATCACATTCGGCAATCACGCATCATTAAATTTTCAAACCAAGATGTCATTATATGACCACATATACACATATCCATATACTCAAGCTCAATAATTATAATGTAATATCATGTACCCACTTTAAGTATATTGCCGAATATACTTAATCATACATACACCTAACCAAACAATTTCCTAAAATCTTCATATCATTTATACACTAAGCCGATTGCCCTCACCAAGTTCACCTATGTTCTTCAACAATTCCTTCATTGATCAAGCACATATTCGGCTAAGAAATGGCAATTTTAGCAACCTTCGATTTAGTACTTAACTTTTACCACATATCAAATAACTCATTTCCTTACTCATGTGACCACGTATATTCGGTCATGCATACACACATAAAATCAATTTGGAGACTCTATCAATCCAACATACATTCGGCACCTTCATCCACCATTCTACCAGCATGTAAATTCAAACACAACCAAACCCACATTCGGCCCTAGCTCATAACAAGGTAGCCGATTATTTTTTTTTATAGTTCAAACACTCCTCTATCATCATTCACCTAACTTTAACATGAAACAACAAAACTCACCATTTCTCATCCAAATAACATGAACAACAACCATTCCTTGAACCCTTTCTCATGACCGATTGCTCATGTTATCAACAAGATTCAAGGTTTAAACATGGCTATTTAAAACATGCATGCATCTCAAAGACAACATCAACATACCTTAGTCTAGCAACCACCATAGCCGATTTTCTCAAGCCTTTTTCCCCCTCCTTTCTTTCCTCTATTCGGCCAAGGATGTTCAAGAATGAACTCTTTTTTTTTTCTTTCTTCAATTCACGCAACAAGGGGGGTGAGACCATGTTATTTTTTTTTTCCATCACCCTTCCTTTCATTTTTTAATCACCATGCTTATTATTTTATTTTTCTCAACATGCATCACTAGCATAACATGTTGGAGACATGTTTCCACCTATAGCATGGCCGGCCACTACATATTAGGGAGGGGGAATTTGACATGCAAGTCCCCTTTTTCTTCCACATGCACTAATAGGTCCTCATGCATTGACCTATCACATTTTTAAATTTTCTCATATAAGTCCTATTGACTAAATTCACATGCAATCGACTAAATCGAAGCTTGAAATTTTTACACATTCATGATTACATATTCTAGACAATAAACATCACATTCAAACCTTTCGGTGACTCGGTTTAGCGGTCCCGAAACCACTTCCCGGCTAGGGTCAATTTTGGGCTGTCACAACTCTCCCCCACTTAAGAAATTTTCGTCCTCAAAAATCTTACCAGTAAATAGGTTTGGATATCGTTCTTTCATCGAGCTCTCGGGTTCCCAAGTTGCTTCCTCGATCCCGTGTTTGAGCCACAACACCTTAACCAACGGAACCCTTTTGTTTCGCAACTCTTTCACCTCACGAGCTAGGATACGTATCGGTTCTTCTTCATAACTCATATCGGCTTGAATTTCAACCTCTGATGGGCTAATTATATGCGACGGATCAGATCGATAGCGTCGAAGCATCGAAGCATGAAAGACATCGTGAATCTTTTCAAGCTCAGGGGGCAAAATCAATCTATACGCAACTGGCCCCACTCGTTCGGAGATTTCGTACGGCCAATGAATCTCGGGCTCAACTTGCCCTTACGGCCAAACCTAAGTACCTTTTTCCAAGGCGAAACTTTAAGGAACACTTTATCTCCCACCTGATATTCAATGTCCTTCCGTTTCAGATCCGCATACGATTTCTGACGATCTGTGGCTGCCTTCAAACTTTCACGGATTACTTTTACTTTCTGTTCGGCATCTTTAATCAAATCAACTCCGAAAATTTTACTTTCACCGAGCTCGGTCCAAAACAATGGTGTACGGCATTTACGACCGTACAAAGCCTTGTAAGGTGCCATCTTAATACTTGATTGAAAACTATTGTTGTAAGCGAATTCAATCAAAGGTACATACCGTTCCCATGAACCACTAAACTCAAGGATGCAGCATCTCAGCATGTCCTCGAGTATCTGAATTATCCGCTCGGATTGACCATCGGTTTGGGGATGAAAAGCGGTGCTAAAATGCAGCTTGGTACCCAGAGCTTCTTGCAATTTCTTCCAAATCGCGAGGTGAATCTCGGATCTCTATCCGACACGATAGAAATAGGTACTCCATGTAATCTCACAATCTGAGTAACATACAATTCGGCTAGTTTATCCAATGAAAAATCCGTACGCACGGGGATAAAGTGAGCCGACTTAGTCAGCCTATCAACAACAACCCAAATCGCATCCTTCTTACTTGCGGACAATGGCAGTCCGGACACAAAGTCCATTGTGACTCGGTCCCATTTCCACTCGGGTATCATGATCGGCTGAAGTAACCCTGAAGGCACTTGATGTTCCGCTTTCACTTGTTGACATATTAAACATCTCGAAACAAAGTCGGAGATGTCTCGCTTCATACCATGCCACCAAAACCGACGTTTCAAGTCGTTGTACATTTTCGTGCTCCCCGGGTGAATTGACATTCGGCTACAATGGGCTTCGTTCAGGATCATCGGAATGAGTTCCGAATTCCTTGGAACGCACAAACGACTTCTAAACCTCAAACAACCATCATCATCAATCTGAAACTCCGATTCCTTGTTCGGAACACACTCAGCTCGTTTTGCAACCAATTCATCATCGACTTTCTGAGCTTCATGAATTTGATGAGTCAATAATGGTTTGGCTTTTAATTCAGCTACTAACACATTGTCAGGTAGAACAGACAAGTGTGCATTCATCGCTCGTAAAGCAAACAGTGATTTCCGGCTTAAGGCGTCTGCAACCACATTAGCCTTTCCCGGGTGGTAATCAATGACAAGCTCGTAATCTTTCAACAATTCAAGCCAACGTCTTTGTCGCAGATTCAAGTCCCGTTGAGTCATCAAATATTTGAGACTTTGTGATCCGAAAACACATGGCACTTCTCACCAAACAAATAATGTCGCCATATTTTCAATGCAAACACAATGGCGGCTAGTTCGAGATCATGGGTCGGATAATTTCTCTCGTGTGGCTTCAATTGTCTCGACGCATAGGCCACAACTCGACCTTCTTGCATCAATACGCAACCCAACCCGAGTAGGGATGCGTCACTATAAACGACAAACTCTTTACCCGATTCGGGTTGTACCAAAATTGGAGCTTCAGTCAGATGAGTTTTCAGTTGATCGAAGCTTTTCTGACATTTCTCCGTCCATTCGAACTTAACATCCTTCTGAAGTAGCTTCGTCATTGGTGTGGCTATCATCGAGAAACCTTTGACAAATCGTCGGTAATAACCGGCGAGCCCTAGAAAGCTCCGGACTTCGGTAACATTTCTCGGAGGCTTCCAGTTAAGTATGGCTGAAATTTTGCTCGGGTCAACCCGAATACCCGATGCGGATACCACATGACCCAAGAAGCTAACCTCTCTTAGCCAGAACTCACACTTACTGAACTTAGCATATAACTGCTTATCCCGCAAAATTTGCAACACTAGCCTCAGATGCTCAGCATGTTCGGCCTCATCTCTTGAATAGACCAAGATGTCATCAATAAACACAACTACGAACCGATCCAAATACGGCCTAAAGATCCGATTCATCAAATCCATAAACACCGTAGGGGCATTAGTGAGCCCAAACGGCATCACTAAGAACTCATAGTGACCGTACCTCGTTCTGAAAGCAGTTTTGGGTACGTCCGAATCTCGAATCCGCAACTGATAATAACCCGATCTCAAATCTATCTTTGAAAACACCGATGCCCCCTTTAATTGATCGAACAGATCATCAATTCGCGGCAACGGATATTTATTCTTTATCGTCACTTTATTCAGTTGACGATAATCAATACACAACCTCATGGTTCCGTCCTTCTTTTTCACGAACAATACTGGTGCACCCCAAGGTGAGAAACTCGGTCGAGCGAAACCTCTATCCGTCAATTCTTGCAACTGAGCTTTCAACTCTTTTAACTCGGTTAGTGCCATACGATACGGAGCGATCGAAATAGGCGTAGTTCCAGGTACAAGCTCAATACCAAACTCTACCTCTCGAACAGGTGGCAAACCCGGTAACTCTTCAGGAAAAACATCCGGGTATTCACAGACCACCGGCACCGATTCGGGTTTCTTTTCTAACTCCTTGTCATCAAGTACATACGCGAGGTATGCTTCGCACCCTTTCCTTACATATTTCTGGGCCAACATTGCTGATATTACAGCTGGCAACCCCCTTAAGTCCGCAGACTCAACTCGGATTATTTCGTTATTTGCGCACCTCAAATCGATAGTCTTGCTTTTGCAATTCACAACCGCATCATGCGCGGTTAACCAATCCAAACCAAGAATAACATCAAACTCGTCGAACGGCAAAAGCATCAAATCAGCCGGAAAACAGGATTCTCGGATTATTAGAGGGCATCTCTTACACACTTTATCAACAAGTACGCATTGACCCAAAGGGTTTGATACTCGAATTACGAGCTCAGTAGACTCAACAGGTAGAGTCTTACTGGTTGCTAAGGTTTCGCATACATATGAATGAGTAGAACCAGGGTCAATCAATGCAATCACATTAGTATCAAAGAGAGTGAAGGTACCAGTGATGACGTCGGGGGAGGATGCCTCCTCTCGTGCGCGAATGGCATATGCTCTAGCAGGAGTACGGTTCTCGGCGTGATCGGCCGTATCAGAGGCCCCCCTCTGACTACCACCCCTGCCTCCTAATATTCTCGGTGGTCTACCTCTAGATGTCACTCCACTAGGTCTTGCACTTTGAATCTTATTCTTCTCATCCAGCTCCGTGCAATCTCTAATGAAGTGGTCCTTCGAACCGCATCCGTAACAAGCCCTGTTAGTAGACTTGCCCCAACATTCACCTAGGTGTCGTCTTCCACATTGGGGACATTCAGGTTTCTCGTGACGATTATTGCCCACACTAGCTACCGAAGTAGCTCGGGAGCCCATCGATGGTCTTGCCCTGATGGAAATTCCCACAGTCGCCCTCGACTTATTAATGTCCTCCCTGAACTTCTTCACAGCTGAGAACGGAGCTTTACCCGTCGATCTTTTACGATAATCTCTAGCTTCAAATTCAGCCTTCCTCTTCTCCTTTCCAAGTTCCTCCGCCTTGCAGGCTCGTTCGACTAGTGTTACGAATTCCTTTATTTCCAAAATACCCGTTAGTAGCTTTAAATCTTCATTCAATCCTTCCTCGAATCTTTTGCACATAGCAACCTCATCAGCTACACACTCCCGGGCATACCTACTAAGTCTTACGAATTCATGTTCGTATTCAGATACAGTCATACGGCCTTGCTTGAGTTCCAAGAACTCCTTACGCTTCTGGTCAATGAACCGTTGGCTAATAAATTTCTTCCGGAATTCCGTTTGAAAGAAGTCCCAAGTTACTCGCTCGTTCGGGACTATGGAAATCAAGGTCCTCCACCAATAGTAGGCTGAGTCTCGCAGCAAAGATACAGCACATTTTAGACATTCATCGGGTGTGCATGACAATTCATCGAACACCCGAATGGTGTTATCAAGCCAGAACTCGGCCCTTTCGGCGTCATCAGTTACTATGGCCTTGAACTCCTCGGCCCCACGCTTCCTAATCAGGTCTACAGGTGGCTTACTCAGCCTCACAGGATCAGCGACTGATGGCCTTACAGGCTCTTGGGGTGGATTATTCAAATTTGGGAATTGTTGGACAGCCGGGTTGGCTCGGGCATATTGCGCGACCCACTCATTCATCATGGTAAAGAAGGCTTGTTTAGCCCCCTCACCTTGATTATTCGCAGATGACTGAGGTTCAACAGGCGGCGTCCCTTGTGCAGGAGCAGCCGCTACGCTCTCAACGTCATCCGCTAGGGTTCTTTCTTCACCGGGATCCATTTACTAATCAAGACAAAAACATTTCAACCGTCAGAAGTCATCACCCTTTTAAACATTAACATTATGGCATGTATAGCTAGACTCATACGTGCTATGGTAGTCCTAGAACCGACTAAACCATAGCTCTGATACCAATAAAATGTAACACCCCGAACCCGAAACTGACACCGGAGTCGAACACGAGGTGTTAACTGGCTTTAACCCCTTACAAAATTTATTTTCCAGACACTGCCCAATCTGTGTACTAGCCGCTTTAAAAATCATATCTTGAGTTTCGTAACTCAAAAATCAGTTTCATAATTTTTCCCAGAAACTAGACTCATGTGCCCATCTATGTATTTTTTTCTAGAATTTTTGGTTGGGCCAATTAGTACATTTTATTAGTCAAAGTCCCCCAAGTTGCAGGGGTCGACTACACTGACCTTTTCCCATTACGACTGGGATATCTCCCTGCACGGGGCTTCAATACTGTTGCCGTTTGTTTCTATGAAAACTAGACTCAGAGAGGAATCTGCACATATATGGAACGACCCCTAATTATCTCTGGTTAATTTATAATGAATTTCCAAAGTCGGAGCAGGGAATCCAGAAACCGTTCTGGCCCTGTCCCACTAAAATCTGATTATCTCTTAATATACTGCCCATATGATCTTTTCGTTACTTCCTCATGAAAGCAGACTCATCGAGCTTCGATTACATAATTTATTCATCAATTAATTCCACTCCCACTATTTTTAGTAATTTTTCAATCTCATGACACTGCTGCTGCCAGCATCTGTTACGAAAGTAACTAGGTCCGTTTCATGCCTACCCTTGATCCAATTCAATCGAACATTCGTGCCATTTTCGCATGGCTTAAAGTTTACATGCCATAATTCAAACACAACGTACTAGCTTATACATGCCAAAATGATCTTCTAAACACACTAAGAAGAAAGTACCAAAACTTGCTATCCGGTGTGATGACTTCAATGACGGCCCGACCCCGCAAAAATAGATGAGTCCAAGCAACCTATAGTGGGTGACAAGGAAACATCGAGTGAGTTTATAACTCAGTAAGTCATAAGCAATGCACTACCATCTATCAACAACATTATCACAAGAGGAAACAAAATGGAACGAGACAATTTACTCCATCCATACCGAACCATACCATAGTTCCTCCAACTTATCAATTCAATTTCATATCAATTCATGCATTCACATTCTATATACTCATCAATAGGACATTGAAGCAATTTCATAAATCGATTTGTTTTCGTTACAATCAAACGACTATACGGCCTTTCACCCATCCTACGATAAAACTTATGTATGTGACTTCAAGAATATTAGTCACATAGGTTCGAACTTACCGAGCTCAACACCAAGTATAAGCATAGCACATTTTAGCCATGTACTCAAGACACTTACCCGATCCGCTGTCCGCGATCGACTCAATAGTGTCGCACACATAGTGTCCATAATGATTCATGAATGTATATTGAGCCCGCACACTCAGTGCTATATAATCAACTCGCACACTTAGTGCCACGTAATCAAATCGCACACTTAGTGCTACATAGTCAGGCTCGCACACTTAGTGCCGCATGGTCAATTCGCACACTTAGTGCATCATATTCATTTCGCACACTGAGTGCAACATAGTCAAATCGCACCCTTAGTGCTGTACAATTTAATCCCGCGCACTTAGCGCCCATCTCATGGTCATAAATGGTTATCCCGCACGTTTAGTGCCGAGATCAACAACTCAGTACATCTTACCTCTTTTCATTCATTCAACAATTTCATCATCACATACGTACATGCATATATATAAGTGTATTTATTCATTCCAACCAGCATCAATACATACACATTATGACCATTTGAAATACTACCCACTACATGCTTAATGACTTACTTTATGTTGGGTAAAATAATTCCGAGTCGGCTACTCGATGACCTTCGATTTCCCCTTGTTGGACGCCTCTTCTTTAGGTTCTTGAGCTTAAATAATACAAATAAGAGTATTCAATATTTAACTCAATAACATGAATTTATTTATCACATTCGGCAATCACGCATCATTAAATTTTCAAACCAAGATGTCATTATATGACCACATATACACATATCCATATACTCAAGCTCAATAATTATAATGTAATATCATGTACCCACTTTAAGTATATTGCCGAATATACTTAATCATACATACACCTAACCAAAACAATTTCCTAAAATCTTCATATCATTTATACACTAGGCCGATTGCCCTCACCAAGTTCACCTATGTTCTTCAACAATTCCTTCATTGATCAAGCACATATTCGGCTAAGAAATGGCAATTTTAGCAACCTTCGATTTAGTACTTAACTTTTACCACATATCAAATAACTCATTTCCTTACTCATGTGACCACGTATATTCGGTCATGCATACACACATAAAATCAATTTGGAGACTCTATCAATCCAACATACATTCGGCACCTTCATCCACCATTCTACCAAGCATGTAATATTCAAACACAACCAAACCCACATTCGGCCCTAGCTCATAACAAGGTAGCCGATTTATTTTTTTTTATAGTTCAAACACTCCTCTATCATCATTCACCTAACTTTAACATGAAACAACAAAACTCACCATTTCTCATCCAAATAACATGAACAACAACCATTCCTTGAACCCTTTCTCATGACCGATTGCTCATGTTATCAACAAGATTCAAGGTTTAAACATAGGCTATTTAAAACATGCATGCATCTCAAAGACAACATCAAACATACCTTAGTCTAGCAACCACCATAGCCGATTTTCTCAAGCCTTTTTCCCCCTCCTTTCTTTCCTCTATTCGGCCAAGGATGTTCAAGAATGAACTCTTTTTTTTTTCTTTCTTCAATTCACGGCAACAAGGGGGGGTGAGACCATGTTATTTTTTTTTCCATCACCCTTCCTTTCATTTTTTTAATCACCATGCTTATTATTTTATTTTTCTTAACATGCATCACTAGCATAACATGTTGGAGACATGTTTCCACCTATAGCATGGCCGGCCACTACATATTAGGGAGGGGGAATTTGACATGCAAGTCCCCTTTTTCTTCCACATGCACTAATAGGTCCTCATGCATTGACCTATCACATTTTTAAATTTTCTCATATAAGTCCTATTGACTAAATTCACATGCAATCGACTAAATCGAAGCTTGAAATTTTTACACATTCATGATTACATATTCTAGACAATAAACATCACATTCAAACCTTTCGGTGACTCGGTTTAGCGGTCCCGAAACCACTTCCCGGCTAGGGTCAATTTTGGGCTGTCACAATCTTTCTCAAATTTCTCCGGGCAATCTCTAAGATAGTGGTCAAAGGAACCACATATGAAACACACTCCGCTCTTCATTCAACACTCACCAAAATGTGGCTTGTTATAGTGCTTGCACTTGGGTTTCGTGTTTCTAGCATTATCCACACTCGCTACAGATGTGGCCTGAGATTTAGGACTCGAGCGTTGGGTACCTCTGTCTCTACCAGAGCATCCCGCAGAAGTAGTAGAACAGTAGTGTTGTTCTTTAGATTTCTTAGATGTTGATTGGTATGACTTTCCCGTCGATCTCTTTCTCGAGTCTTTGGCTTCAATTTCAACGTGTCTTTTCTTTTTGCTTAGCTCTTCAGCTTTATATGCCCGATCAACTAGTACAAAAAATTCCTTCAACTCGAGGATCCCGACTAAAAGTTTTATATCTTCATTTAAGCCATCTTCAAATCGCTTACACATTGCAGTTTCAGTCATAATACTTTCTCGAGCATATTTGCTCAATCGAACAAATTCCCGTTCATATTCGGACACTATCATACAACCTTGTTTAAGCTTAAAAAACTCTTTACATTTTTAATCTAGAAACCTCTAACTGATGTATTTCTTTCAGAACTCGATTTGAAAGAATTCCCAAGTGACTCGATCTTTCGGCAGAACAGAAATCAATGTATTCCGCACACTTAAGACATTCAGCCTCTGAACTCATCAAGAACTCTGGTCGTATTTTCTAACCAGAACTCAACTCTCTCGGGATCATCCTCAGTTGTAACTCAGGATTCTTCAGCGCCGTACTTACGGATCTTACCAACAAGAGGCTTACCAACTCTGATAGGTTCTGTAATTTGAACAATAACGGGAATGGATAAGGAATAGGAGGGGGTAGAGGTTGTTGAGCAGCCGGGTCCATCCGTGCGAACTCAGTGAACCATTTATTCATCATCTAGAAGAATGATTCTTTGGTCTCTCGTTCCCGGCCCTCAGATACGGGCCTTGTACCACTCGAAGCTACTCCTTGAATGGAGGCTTGATCGTTACTCTCTACTTCATTAGAATCAGCTCGGTTGGATGACATTTGTATATGAAAACATGTTTTAAAACGGTCAGGCGATATCTCACTATCACAGGTTATATAAGGGCATGTATAGGTAAACTTGTATATGCTACATTCAGCCCAAGAATTGACTAAATCGTACCTCTGATACCAATAAATATTACACCCCTAACCTGTATTCATCGCCGAAAAAGGGTTACAGAGCATTACTGAAGTTTACAGATCAAATAAACAAACATTTTCATATCATATAACATTCATCTTAGAAACCAATCAAAATCAAACATATTGTCCCTTCTATGAGCCCTCAAAGCACAAGATACGCATTAGAAAAAATTTGGGACTAAATCGGATACTCAAGAAAATTTTCAAAGCTACAGGGGTTACAAAACCGTGTGGCCAGGCCATGTGACTCATACGGTCAGGAGACACGTCCGTGTCTCAGGCCATGTGGGCATTCGAAATAGGGACACACAATCGTGTCCCAGCCCATGTTCGCACCCGTGTAACTCCCAAACTTGGGCCACATGTGTAATGGCCCAAATTTAAGGTTATCAGAATAGTGGTTTCGGGACCGCTAATTCAATGAGGAAAATTTTATTTTTATTATATTTTTATGGCCTACAATTTCACAGAAAGATTTCGTGAAAATTTCGTTCAAAAATTTCGACGTTTGGGCACTCAATTTAGTCAAAAGGACTAAATTGTAAAAAGTGTAAAAGTTGAGTTCTACATGTTAGAGATGTCCAATTGTTATGAAATTTTAAATTGGAGGTCTTTATATGGTAATTAGGCCATTGGTTAAGTTGGTGGACAAAAATGGACATGGTTAGGCATGTTTCCAAAATTTTTCATTAAGGGCATTTTAGTCATTTAGTTATTAAAATGAATTAAAAACAAAATTAAAAGCCAATTTTTTATCATCTTCTTCATTAGGCCGAATTTAGCAAGGGGAGAAGCCATAGTCCAAGCTCCATAGTAAGTGATCCCAAGCCCCGTTTTTAATGTTCTTTACGTTTTTAGAATCCCGGTAGCTTAATTTAGCTTATTCTAGCAATAATTTAACCTAAGGCTTATATTTGGAAAAATACTCATAGGTGAAATGTGTTTATTTTTATGTTTTATGGTAGAATATAAAGCTAGAAATTATGTTAAACAACTTTTCCTAGTCAGTTTTAAGCGAAAACGAGTAAGTTGACATAATCGGTAAAAATCCCTAATGTACATAAGTAAGTGTTAGAGTGAGAATTTGATGTTGTCATAGAAGAGAAAAATGTTCAGCGTGTTATAAAACATAAGAATAAGAGATGAAGTTTAATTTCTGAGCCTTGGGGAAAAATGTAATTACGCAAAAGTTTAGGGGCAAAATTGTAATTTTCCAAAGTTAGAGTCGAGGGCTATTTTGATAAATGTGAGTATTAAATGAGTTAAATTTTCTATTTTAGATCAAGAAGAACAAAACTCGAGGCTAGACAAAGGAAAGAATAAAGTTGAAGGCTAAGTTGGTGAATTTGGCTATATTTGGCACCAAGGTAAGTTTATGGTAAATAAATGCTATATTTTAATAATTATTATTAATGCTGCTATTTTCCAGCAACTATGAATTTATTCCATGAATTTATTTGATGTTGATTCAAGTATAAAATGATAAAGAATTAATATTAACAAGTCCCGTTGATACATAAGGAAAGTATTGGATACAAATGTCATGACATTTGGGTAAAGAGATCCCATGTAAGACCATGTATAGGACATGGCATTGGCATCCTTGATATCATGAGAGGTCCCCTGTAAGACCATGTCTGGGACATGGCATGGGCACCGAGATGAGAGGTCCCATGTAAGACCATTTCTGGGACATGGCTTTGGCATGTTATTACCAGAAGAGACCTGAGTATCCTTATTGTTCCAATGTAACTCAACGAGCTAATAAACGAATCATGTTCAAGAAAGTTCAGTTAAAAACATAAATGGCAAGCTCATGTAAGTTATAGGAGTTAAGAATTTATTATATTATCAATTGATATTCAATAATGCAGCAAGAGAAGAGTAAGTTATGCACACAAGTATACTAAGAAAACAAGCAAGAGAACTAGAATGAGATTAACTAAAGAGTAAACTAGAGATATAGACACTTGAGTTTAATTAATTGTGTTTAATGTTGTTATTTATTTGCTAGTAAACTTACTAAGCTTAATTCTTACTTATTTTATTTTTCTTTCTCTTATAGAATTGCAAAGCTACTTCAAGGATCCTAAAGAAGTCGGAGATCGTCTACACTATCAAGAACAACTGCTTGGTATTTTATGATGAAACACGTTTAAGTTATGGCATGTATAGGGACTTAGTTATTTAGCATGTTTGTAATTATGATTTTGCTAAATAATGGTGTGTGAGTATTTGATGAGGAATGGTTATTAAAATGGTTAAGTATGAAGATTTTTGTTGTTATAAAAGTCTAGGTGATAAATTATGCATGGAAATCATGAAAGGGTAAAATTTTGCAAAGAAACAGAATTCAGGCAACATAGGGACGTGACTTTGAAAAATCACCTAGGATGGTATAAAATGAATTAGAGAGTTAATGATATATGTAATTAAATCTTGTTGAGTCTATTTTCATGGAAAAATAATGGTTTAGCAAAATAAATTTTATATTTTGAGATATGTAAATTTTAGTGTGACAGAGTCAGAACTATTTTTGGAGTCCTCTGTTCTGAGTTTAGAAAATAATTAAAAATTGTACAAAAATTGTTATGATTTTGAGTTTATATGTATAGAATCCTTAATGAGTCTATTTTCTTTAGGAACAAGTAGAAATACCAAATCAAAATCCTATAATGACAAAATATATCTTTAGTAACAAGAGGTCAGAACAGTCAAATGGTGAAATAGGGGAGACTTTAACTAATAAAATGTACTAATTGGCTGAACCAAAAATCTGTAAATTTTATGGCAAGTAGATATATGAGTCTTGTTTCAGGTAAAATTTACAAAGTTAAATTTCAAGTTCTGTAGATTGAGTTATAATTAATTTAGTAACTATTGTGCGATTGGATAGGTTGCTGTAAATAGTGAAATAAATTTTCAAAGTGAATTTTTATGCTCCGAATTAGTAAGATAAGCTAAGTAATGCCTCGTGCTCGACTCCGGCAACGGTTTCGGGAAAGGGGTATTACAACCTGGCCAACCCACACTCCCGTGTGCAATTTTCCAACCCACACATGGCTGAGACACACGCCCATGTCTCTGCCCATGTGGACGAAAATAGGTCATTTTCCAAGCCATATTTCTCACCCAATTTGGTACCAACCTAAACACAACAATTTTCATATAACCAAGTCATAAATTAGACATCCAAAATCAGCCAAGATCAAGTCTTAAACATGTATTATCATCACATACAATCAATATGCCTTTAGGCACCTCAAATGACAACTTAAAACATGTCAACCAAGTATCTAAACTTACCTAAATAACCAAATACATATATGCATATTCAAACCACATTTTACTTTTCATCATTCTACCATATTAAACACACATCAAATATGGTAAGGTCACTTATATATATGCATCAAAATATACCAAACAAAAGCTATATAAGTGAAATTAATTTATGCCAACATTGGCCAACTTAACCTACACATGCCATTCTAACCGAAATTAATTTACTAAAAGTACCAAAAGTACGGATGGATAGTGTGAAATAGCTCCGACCAGCTTCCAACCTGTACGAGCTTCCGAATCACTATAAAACATGGAAAATAACATAGAGTGAGCATTTAAGCTTAGTAAGTTCAGATAACACAGAATTTAACTTACCATATATCCATAAAATAGGTAAGTAAACAAAGCATATCTCAACCAATTTGGCCAAAAGCGTAAACACATGATCAACAACATATTACCCATGAAAATTACATATAAGATCCAACACACATGGTTGAATTCATCAAACAATCATATTTCATGTATTTCATGTAAATACCAATAATAGTTCATATCGAACTTATATAATCTCGTAACAAAACTGTGCCCGTTGAACCATTTAGAATATCGTTGGATACACGGGTAGTACACACGAAGTGTACTTAACTGTAATCCATCAATTCATGTACATGTATGCTCATATGAGCTGTAAATGGGAAGCTCTGTGAGCAAAATTACGGGAAGCTCACGCGAACTGAATAACAGGAAGCTCATGCGAGCAAAGTATTGGGAAGCTCCTAAGAGCTGAAATCAGTGACCCTAATAACATATCTTTTCTATCCTACGAATTCCTAAGGTTCAAACAGGGCTCAATAATTGTCGAATGTACAACCGTTATTTATTCATGGCAATAATCCAATTCAAAAATAAATAATTCAACTTAAAACATATAAATGTAAAATTTAATTACACGAACTTAACTCGACAAGTGGACCTAGATACGAAGGCGCAACTAATCAGATATTTTCTCTTTACCTCGATCTAACTCTGTACGAGGTCTGGCAGGATCTATGCGAATGAATTTCACTCATTTCAATATAATTCTCATTCAATTTAATCCAACATGGACTTCTGGCAAAATTACCATATTGCCTACACTTTTAATTCCTTTGTAATTTAGTCCCTAGGCTCGAAAAATGAAATTCATACAATTTAATCATTACTCAAGCCTAGTCGATTTTATACATATTAATAGCAACCCATATATTTCACAAAATTCACAAATTTTACCATAAATTTATCATCTTTTTTAATTTAATCCCTAATTGATAATTCCATTAAAATTATCTTTTCAAGAGTTGTTTATCTAACAACAACCATTTGTTTTCTATTGTCAAACTTCAAACTTCAAGCATATTCATCAATGGAAAAATGCTAATACTTTAACAAATTTTCAAATTAATCCCCGAGCTAGCTACATTATGCTACTACGATCTCAAAAACATAGAAATCATCAAAAAAGGGGACAAAAATACATACTTAATTGAGCAAAATAAGCTTGTAAAAATTCAAGCTTTCATGGCTAGGTTTCTTTCTTCTTTTTTGGTGGATGATGATGACAATAGATTATTTTATTTTATTTATTATAACTTTAATTACTAACTTCCAAAATTACCCTTAATAATTTATTCAATTTCCAATGATGACTACTCATGCTTAACCACTAAGCACTTTAATGTCCTATTTACCATATAAGGACCTCCAATTTAAAATTCTATAGCTATTTAATACCTTTAACTCTTAGAACACAACTTTTGTACTTTATGCAATTTAGTCCTTTTTATCAAATTAGGCATGTAAATAGTAAAATTTCTTAACGAAATTTTTATACGATATTTCTATCATAATATAGACCATAAAATAATATTAAACCAAAATTTCTGACTTCAGATTTATGGTCTCAAAACCACTATTTCGATTTCACTAAAAATAGGTTGTTACAATTACCATAATCATTCTGACCCATAAACTTCTTTTATGGGAATCCAATATCACTCCATGCTCAATTAGCCAATCCATACCCAAAATCAAATCGAAATCACCAAATGACATATTTAACAAATCGACAGAAAAAGATACGTTCTGAATTTCTAGTGGACATCGCCTACACACTCGATCGACTAACACTGTTTGCCCTAAAAGACTCAATACAACCATAGGCACTTTCGACATCTCAGATTTTAAATTCCCCAATTTTATTAGTTCAACATTAATATAAGAATGTGAGAGGGTCTATCAAAGTGTAAAAAGGCATTGAGAATAGGAGAAACATACCTGCTACAACATCAGTAGTATCACCCTCCTCGCAAGTCCGTACAACATAACCTCAAGTGGGTGCTCTGGCCTCTAATTGATGAACGACAACTTCTCTCCTTTTCCTCGATCCACCTCTCGATACAAAACTACCACGGTTAATCCCCTTACCCCTAGTCGTAGGTGTAGACCTCTAGGTAGGGACAGGTGCAGCATTACACTTCTTAAATACTCACGAGAAAAATGCTCCAACGATCCACAATGAAAATAGGCTTGTAAAAACTTCCAACATTCAACTCGATGCTTTTTTCCCATAGCGCTCACAGTTCGGTACGTCAAAATCTCGAGCAAGACCTAGTACACTGCTCACTAACACAAATGGTTGACGATCTTGATATCTTTCAGCTCTGTCGGACTTAGAAGTCAATCTCCAATTCCCACGAGAATCCCTAATTTGTTTAGGTAATAGATGCAAACTAGCAATCCCTACTCATTTTCCTGTAACTCATATAGGCTCTATTTTCTTGTCGACACTCAAAGCTTGCTCCACCAATTTTGCTCACTCGACTAGATTAGCAAACTCTAAAGTTCAATGTGATAGTAGCTGAACTCTGAGTTTATTGCATAAACCATACAGAAAATGTTTACAACTTTCAGCTTTGGAAGGTACAAACTCTGACGCATATTTAAAGAGTCGCAGAAACTCATGCTCGTAATTTGCTACCGACATCTCATTTTTTTTCAATAACAAAAATTCTTGCTTCTGATCCTCTAGGTATAATTCTCTGATGTACTTTTTTTGAAACTCAGCTTGAAAGAACTCCCAATTAGCTCTTTATGCAGATACGTGGAGTGTAATTGTTTGCCGCCATGTATAAGCTTCTCCTTGAAGCAGAGAAACAACACAAATTAAGCATTCATGAAAGGTGCATTCAATTTGTTGCAAAATGCGTTTAGTGTACTCCAACCAAACTTCAACTACTAAGGGACAGCCCCTTTCAAACAAAGAAACTCAATGCACCATACCTCCATAACTCTTTAATTGGAGCCCATCAAACAACAGGCATAGGTATTACCGCAAGAGTCATTCCCGTCACTCTCTAAAGAGCATCAGCTATAACACAAACTATAGTCGAATCACCTTGTCCCTCGTGTCTGTCTCTATCGACCTTAGGTTATTAAACACCAGTTGAACCTACGTTCGATAACTCTTGAAAGGAGTTATATTTCATGCCTTTAAACATAGCTAATTGCTTATGCTTAAGTACATTTTGTTACATTTTAGGACATTTTAGTTAGCATTTTTCATATTGCATTAGGACTTGGATTGTGTTGGAATTAGGTGTTTTTAATCACTTACAGTGGAGTTTTTGTGTTGTAGGAACAAGTTTTCAAACAAGGAAATAAAGGAGTGAAGCTTTGGCAGGGGAAAATGTAAACAGTTTGCCAGCACGAATATCATGGCAATGTTGGGAAGACCAAGTCAACATTTTTCGCACAACAGTCCCAATTCAAATTTAAACTTGTACCAAATAAATCCCCTTAAAATAGGAGAAGATAATCACGAGCTATTAGTCGACCTTATCCTAATCTATCTATAAAAAGCAATGAAGGGGACCTCACAAACGGTGGAACAAAAAGTGAGAGAGATCCTTAGGCGTGAATAAGGGTCAGGCTGCGCAAAGGACAGGAAGTCAAAGGCAACCCTTCTTGGACATCATAAGGCGTTGTATTGCCCAAGTGTGGACTAGGCAAGCAAAAGATACTTTCCAAAGTTCTTTTGTTATTTCCTTCAAAAGATTAAATTAAAGTAGTTGAATACAATGTCAAATAATATTTTGGTTTGGACTTTTATTTCTCAACCCACGAGCTAAATATCATAGGATTAGGATTACTTTCAATGAAACCTTAAACTATTTTTATGGATGCAATTTATATCTAATTTACTTTACTGTTTCATTTGATTGTTCTTATTTCTTAATTAAAATGCAATGACCTCTAAACATAGAAGGTTGTTCACATGCTATAA
This sequence comes from Gossypium hirsutum, assembly GCF_007990345.1. Taxonomy (NCBI): domain Eukaryota; kingdom Viridiplantae; phylum Streptophyta; class Magnoliopsida; order Malvales; family Malvaceae; genus Gossypium; species Gossypium hirsutum. Next base: position 20,806,526 of record NC_053444.1, read on the forward strand.
GCTGATTCAAATTTTGAAAGGTTTGGATTAAAGTTAAACAAAATAAGCAAGTATTCAATAGACACTTGTAGGCGACTCTAGACATAGAGTCACAATCATACAGAAGGAACCCATGAAAGATATCTAAAATGCCTATAGACACGGGTAAGGTAACTTGAGGTTTTGCTCTCGTGAGAGGTAGGCCATTTTAGAACTCTTTTGTGCAGTAAAGTATATACAATTTTTCCAAGGCATTATTGACAATAAGGGTCGATTCTAGGTAATCCTGACCTTCCGAATCAACACCACTCTATCCTTCTACTTTGTTGTAGTATCTTTGCCACATCATATTTAGTTGTTTATTTCTTTGTTTACATTCTATTCAGATAATCACTCTCGTTAATGCCATTACATTTCTGCTCACTTTTGCCATAGCATTTCTAATTATTCATTAATTCCATCTATCGCATACATCATTATTCCATTGAATTATCTCTGCATACTTACCTAAGCTTTACCATAGCATTAATTGCATTTTATTATAATAACCTGACCACTTTTTTGCCTCAATTTGATCCTCGTGGGAATGATACTCACTCATCACTTTATTACTTGATCCGACGTGTATACTTACACAATTCGTATATCATTTCACAAGCGACAACACTCGGTGCTACTGATTCAACCCTAATTTCATTCTCAACGGAGTGACCACTACTATGGACATTCTAATTAACTTCATTTCTAGATTCTCCAGACATCATTCAACTATAAAAAAACATTATAATTAGCATCCAAAACCCAACTTAAACTTGAATCAACTTTGGCATGTACCTGTAGACTCAATTTTAAGCCGGATTTAGTTTGAGAATCGGCTAATCCAATAGCTCTAATTCCAATAAATGTAACACCCCTTACCCGTTCTTGTCGTCGAACTCGAGTAATAGAATGCTACAAACAAATATAAATTAATTACATGCAATTTATTATTCAAAATCTCAATCAAATATCATTACATCACATATGATCAAGTATAACATTTAATTCAATTAATTTCATATTTATATTGAGCTTATGAAAGCTTAAAATCAACCTAGTATTAAACAAGGATCAATTGGAAACAAAAACAAAAAGATAGGAAAAATTTGTAAATAGGGGTCACACAGCCGTGTCCCCTAACAGTGTAGAAGGTTGAGGCCGTGTGGGATGGGAAAAATAGTTGTGTGGGCAAGCCATGTAATAGGTTGATGTCGTGTGGGGCTGTTGTCACACAATCGTGCGAATAAATCGTGTAACTCATTAAAGCCGTGTAGGTCAAAATTACAAATGCTCAAAAGATGTCACACGGTTGTGTCGCTGGGCCATGTAACAGATTGTGGTCGTGTGTACCAAATATCAACTAAAACCAAAAAACTACACAATAGTGCCATATGCCTGTGTATGGTACACGGTCGTGTGCTAGGCCATGTATCAATACGTGTATACCTGAAGAAACCTTTCAATACACGTATTCTACCCCTAGTTCACTTATGCCACAAGCCAACATCATACCCTATCTCAATCAATTCAAAAATGTAACCTCCCAAACCCGGCCTAAATGTTATGGCCAAACCCTAAAGGTTACATTGTCCATTGGATTGGTACAGAAAACATTCCTATTTTACTTCTCTCTTTAAAAAAATTATTTGCCTTTTTAGTTAAGAATAGTACTCCCAACTTATTTCTTTTGTTTCGAGAAACTAAATTAATTTTCAAAAATAAAACTTGTCGATCGTCTTTAGAGTTATTTTTGTATAGATTGAATATTTTAGAAAGACTATGTTGTATATTTAAGAAAAAAAAACAACAGGTTTTAAAACATCGCAATGGAAGTTTCGCTAAAACCATATTTTGTTAAAAGTCAAAATTTCATACAAATCAATAAAACATAAATTATTTTGAATAAGATAGATTATATTTTTTAAAAATTAACTTCAAATTATTGTAGTAGAAAAATTGTACTAAAATCATATTTTTGTTAAAAAACTCATATTTTCATGCATATTCGATAAAAACATTATTAAATAGTTTAAAACTTTAAATCATGCAATAATAAATTAAAAATCCCCAAAAATAATGTTCCATGCCAAAATTCATAGAATTATTAATACAATCTCAAAACAACCATATAATAAAGTTTTAAGTAATTAAAATAAAAACCATACAAGTACTCCTCCAACAGCTGCGTCCAAGTCCTAACCTAGGGGATTATCTGAAATGTCACAGAAATAAATAATAAGCTAAATAAGCCTAGGTTGAGTCTTAACTAAAGTAACAGATAGTAATTAAAGCATACATCTAAAAATATAGTAGAAAATACATAAGCAGTCAAATTTCACAGATATCAATATGCACAAAGATGTCAATGAAGAGTTCTTCAAAAATCATTTCAAAATTTTCAGAAAATTTTTTACCTAACTCAGCTACACACCATAAAAGAGTTCCTAAAACTCATTCATCCAATAACACACCAAAATAGTGGACAAGCCACAAAATAATGCAGCCAAGCTTCCAAAACAAATAAATATGTGGACAACCACCAAAATTGTAGATATACTACCAAAATATGTGGATATACCACTAGAATATGCAAATCATTAAATTGCCAGAAAGTTCCTCCTTTCAATATTGTCTCAACCCCATGCAATGTGATATGGCATACAGAAACAAAAATATCTCAATGGGCATGCTTAACATGTGATCAGATTTTATTAACAGAAATAGTAGGCATGTTGTCATTTCATGCTTATCAGAACAGAAATAATAGTATCAACAATTTATCATTATATCAGATTTACTTATTCACAAATGTGCCATTTGATTACATAATATGAGTGATAGAAAAAACACATAAAATCATCCATCATTATACGACACACCAATTTATTTATGACATTATAGATTTAACTGATCATAGTTAATTACTTGATAACTATCCAATTAAGGGATTTGTTAATCACCCTGAATACTCAATGTATTCAATTAACCATATTTTGGAGCATATTATATATATTAATCATAAATAATTAATGTTTAATAATTAATTGCACAGATTTTATTTGATTAAACACACACCTGGATTAAGGATCTCTTAACACCCAAATTACACCTCCACTATCAACGGTGTAGATCAAGTTAGATCTTGCGTGATCTAATCAAATGGTAATGGTACATTACCAAAGTTACACTTTTTAGAATCGGTAATACATAAAATAACCTCTTACGGAATCGGATAAAAAAGTTACCCTTTCCGAAAAGATGTCCAAAATTTTGCTTGCCCTAGAGAAAATTCAATTGATTTGGATTAGATCTTCAAGAACTTAATATTCATGTGTATTAGAATATATTTTTTATTCATGAAAAGACAAGAAAGATTTAAGAGTTAAAGAATAAACATTTACCTTCATTAAGTCCTCTAGATCGGTACGATTAGTGATTCACCAGGAATTGGTTAGATGGAGGACTGGAGGCTAAAGAAAAGAAAAACAAAATAAGGCAAAGTGAGTATGTAGTAATTAAATAACTTACAAAAAAAAGAGAACAAGGAATGCTAAATTTCATTTTGACCAACTAGATGAGGAGGGGATAAAAAATAGAAGAATGGTGGATGAAAGTGGCGGTGGTGAGACGACGTGGCGACGGCGATGGCGACAGTAACAAAGGTTCGGCAATGGTGTGGAGGCAACAAGAAGGGAGTGGGTGAAGAGGATCAGTTCAGAAGCGGTGGTGTTTAAGTTATTATACGGTGGTTAAGGGTGGTGGAATGGTGGCCAAAATCAAAAGTATATGGTGGCTCAAGGTGGTGCAAGAGGAGGAGGAGAGAAAAGAAAGGAAAAAAAGTTAAAAAGGATGAAACAAAAAAACAATGTTTTTTCTATGCTAGATGCAAGAGACGGCTAAAGGGGGTCAAAGGGGGAAAACCGGAAGGAAGTGAAAGGTGAGGAAGAAAATGAAGGGGAAACATGTGGAGTAAAACGGGGGCTAAGAAGGAAAGAAGAGTGTCACAAGGGAGGAAAGAATTTCTTTCATAAGGCAACAAAGGGGGGACTGTAAAGGGATGTTGACCAAATATTTAAATGCTATTTTTTTAAAAAAACATGAGGAGTGGGGAATCAAACTTGGGTCACTAAGGAAGCTTAGCTTACTCTTAACCACTAGGCTAGAACACACGCTAGTTCAAGAATTGACGATAATTAAATTTAAATGAGATGTATCAAAATCATACCAAAAACATCACTTATAACAACCATCCTCAGTGTCTAACAAATATGCCACAATTAGAACCTCAATAAAAAATTCAAAATTCAACTAAATATCACATTCAAACCAAATCAATATGCATTCAATGGCACCTCAAACAACCAACCAAACATGCATCCAATTAAACATTCAAACAATCATACAATTAGCTCCAAATCAACCTGAAAACTTATGCACTAAATTTACCAAATCATTTCAAACATGAAAAAGGCATATATCTCAACTTTCCATGTCTACTTCATGGCATATCACCTAATTACCTTATAAGCAAATAACATACAAGCCAACTACTTAACAAAACATCATCATCATGATCAATGCCATCACACACATATATATACATATTATTCTCAAAATGCCAACAAAATCCAAAATGAACATTATATAACCATAAGACATCTTACGTACATGCCAAGACCAAAATAAATCATCACCAACACTTGAGTTCGGGATTGCCGTTGGATGTTGAGTTGGCGATCGAATCGTAAAGTACCTAGTCTATGCACTGAAAAAAAAACCATACGCTAAGCATAATTCATTGGTATTTCTATAATCCAAACATCAAAACATAACATAATACATTTAAAATACACAAGACATAATTTAATGATGCTATGAAATTAATATGTCAATTGTACCAATTCAGACATTCATTGTTTAAAACTAATGCATTTTACTAATGTTAAAACATGGGAAATCTACTTCACATATCTTTTGATATCTCAATTCATATTATGGTACATTCCACCTAAATTTACAAATCTCAATAAACATTTCTATCAATGTTCCAATTCATTTCACAATTGAATATTCCATTTCACATTTCATATCCATTTCAATAGCAACAACTACTTTTCATATTGTTTCTTTCCAATCATATGGATTTTGAGGACTTATTCAATATCATCATTTCAATTATTAACATTTCATTTTTATCTATTAACACAACTTAAAATTGGATGGATACACGGATCCAACCAACACATTAGTTTGGCACCCAGTGCCTCATTTTGGATAAATTCGAAAAAATAGTTGCACCTAGCACTTATCAGTAAGTTTGACACCCAATGTCTTATCGGTATAACCGAAGCAAATTGGCACCTAGTGCCTCATCAACTAGTAGTCGAAGTAACCCTAAACTCTTCCTATCCTATGGCATGCCAACGATATCCAACTCTACTCGAACAATTAATAGGGTATCTAGTTCATATTTCATTATCATCCAATACTTCAATCACATGAATTTTTATATCATGATTACCTTTAGCCAATATATAACAACAATAAGTCATCTTAATAAATACATATTTAATTTCACATTTGTTTAAGTATACACATTTTTCAAATATATTCAATTTAGCCCTCAATCAACAATCAATTCCAATCAATCCAATACATCTCATTTTAACAAAGGACCTCACCTTAAATTCTTACCATGCACAGACAAGTCAATATGCAACAGTTACAAGATAGTTCAGATTATAGAAACACAAACCGTAAACTTTGAGCTATTCATCGATAACTTTCTCTTTTCCTTTATTTTTTGAGGAATTCGGGTCGACATTAGCTATGAATTAAAACAAACATATAGAAATATCAATACTCAACCATTTTTACATTCAATTGTTATTTTATTAAACTTTTTTATTTTATTCAATTTAGTCCCTAAAACCAAGACTAACATAACTTTCAAATTTAACTTCCAATTTTTATGTTGATTTCACTCTAGGCCTAATTTAACTTTTTATTTCTCATTTCTACCACAATTTTGAAATTTTGTGCAATTTAGTCTCTATTGCACAAAATCATGAATTAACTTTACACTTTAGTCCTTTTTAAATTCTAAACTTAAAATCTATCAAAATAACAATTCAAGCTTCAATTATTCAACAATGGTAACATCATCAAACTTAAATAGTTCTGAAAAAATACGACATGGGTCAGGTAGCTTAAGCTCTCGGAATTCCAAAAACATAAAAGTTACAAGAAAATGACTAAATTGAACTAACCAAATTGAAGTTTGACAGTTCAAAACCCTAGCCGTGTGTTGAGCTCTTCTCCTCCGTTAATGGTTCGATTTTTCCATATGAAGATGGATAAAATGTTTTGTTTTCTTCCATTAACTTAAGTTTATTTCTAATGGCTTTATTTTTAATTATTAACTTAATATAATTTATAAAACTTTTGTAACATCCCATACCCAGTCTGGTCACAAAAATTGAGCTATGGAACGCCACATTAGCCACCTAAGTGACTCTTCATTAACACCTAACCTATCCTCCAACACAGCATAATTTAAAGCATGTATTATGATTAAGTTTTCAATTTGCAGTGGAATGTCGTATAGGTATTTAACATCATAACTTAAAAAATAGCTCGCATACAAATAAGAGTTTGCATATATGCATGTGAGTAAAATCTACACAATTTAAGGCAATCCAAACTCGCGAACTCACTTTGTAGGCTTTAGGGTACGCATGCGGACTTACTTTGCTAGTATAAACGTAACATCTATCTAACATAGGGGTTCACACCCCTGCATAGCTCACACATCTAAAATCCTTTAAGGGATAAGTTATTTAAACAGGGTTGATCTCGCGAGCTACCTCTAAGAGCTCAGTTATGCAAACTCGAGTTGCAAGGTTTCAGTAACTAAAAAACATTATGGATTCGTAGATAACAGTTCGCCAATCGCTGGGGTTCGCACTTTATCAAAATTCAACCCTGTCACTTCGCACCAAACTTGGTGAATTCTATAAATTTGTTGGTTTTAAAACATTTTCGCTATTTTCTTTGGCTTACTCAAGGTTAAGAAATTAGTGCTTAGTTGTGAACTCATCAATTAAGAAACTATTAATCAAACTTGGATTAAAATCTTATACTTGAAATATAGAGGTGTTTATAAAGTATTATCTGTTCACAGATAAAATATAAGACAAACTTAAGGAAACTTAAAGAAAATAACTCAGTTCTAAGACAAACAGCAAAGTCATCAGAAGATATCTCTAAGCATGTAATCTATGATTCGCTTGTTCTACCTTTCCATAGTTTTTTCTTCTTGGATCACTCGTCTTGCCGGTGCTCACCTTGCGATCTAAATATTTGCAGTGTTTAGAAATGAGTGTGTGAGTTCTTGAGAACTTAATGAATAAATAGGAAAGAATAACCACATTGTAGTACAAAACATGTAACACCCTTAACCCATAACCGTCGCCAAATTAGGGTTACAAGGCATTATCGTACAAAATACAGATCAGCATAGTCATTTATTTAGTCACATATCTGAACCAACTAACATGCAACAAAATCGTATTACACGTACTTTATAAATATAACATATGAACCATAAAGGCATCGCATTCATGGTATTCGAATACCTAAATTAAATTCAAGCATATTTTATTTCATATATCAATCACATATGTCACCTCATTCCTTAGTATACATCTATTTCAATGGCTAATTATCATACAAATCTTTTATATACCTATGCACTTTCACATAACGAGTTAAAACAAATCATATAAATTACCAAAATGGTTAAATATAACATTAGTTATATTTATTAGTTATCCAAATATGATTCATTAGCAAACATTAACAAATGGTTAAATATAATTCTTATAAATTACCAAAATTCATGCGCATTCCAACATAACAAAATTACCCATTTTGAGCACAAATGACAAATCAAGCATACCAATTTCACAAACAAAATATCATGTCAAAACATCTTATATACACCAAATCATTAGCCACATAAATCATATGAATACCGCAACTAAATTTTATACTAAGTATACCAAATACCAAAATCTCATGCTTATCAAAATGAACCAAATACCATAGCCGAATATAAATATGCATCATATATATATCATAATTTATCTCACTTAATGACCAAAGCAATTTATACATCAATACATAGGTCACTAATAAGCCACACCAAATAGCCAAATTCACATGGCATAGCATAGCCATCACATAGCAAATACGAGCACATACCAACATTAACATTTAACCGAATAATTAACCACAAGAATATATCAAATTTGCCAAATCACAAGATAGATTATAGACATCATCTATCATTATTCAATGTACAAAATAAGCTCATTTATATAGTCAAAGTAACTTCCAACAATTACACCATTTACTAACCAACTCGCATGGGTAAAACCACAACTCATAAACACATCCATCAACTACATTGACATCACTCAAACCGATTCATAAAATCATACATCGCACAAGATATATCATATAATACACTTCCAAAATGAGCTAATTATAAAGCCGAATTTACATCACTTTCAAGCCAATTCGCGTGGCTATACATATACAAATCAAAACCAACCATAACAAAACTAGCCTATACATGCCATACGTCAAAAGTACAAACTCTTAAAGTACCGAAATAGCAGTCGATAGTGTGATGATGATCCTTGACAATCCCCGAGCTCAAAACTAGCTTTAAAAATCTATAAAACAATGAAAAGACACATAAAGTAAGCTTTGAAAGCTTAGTAAGTCATAACCAATTAAATTATCACAAAAACATTAATAGTTTAATTCAAATAGGCCAAATTTAATCAATCTCATACACATATAAAATCATCTTACTTATATAATTACATATTACCACTGTTGTGCGGAAGCGTGTAAAAGAGTAAAATTATTGTACTAAAAAATCACACTAAGTTCAATTCCCAAGAAAGAGAGGTGGATCACAAGGATCGCTTAAGTACCAGGTCTTTCCTAGCCAGAATATCCCTCAATCGTAATTTAATAGCACACTAAATCACTACAATCACACTCACAATTCATGCAGAATAATACAATAAAGAACACAAGAATTTAACGAGGTTCAGCAAATTTTGCCTACGTCCTCGGGCACTACCAAATATATTTCACTCCAAAATACAAGTGAGAATTTACAAAGAGAGAGAGAGAGAGAGAGAAAATAATGCCTTAAGTAGAGAATGGCAAATTTGGGATGATGAAGAAGAGAAATGGTTAGGCCTATTTATAGTTGAGATTCAGGGATCAAAATTGCAATTATCTTATGCCAAATCTCAATCCCACTTTTGGTGCCTTAAATCCCATATTTTGATACCCATATCTTTCTGATACCCATATTATTTGACTTTCTATAAATATGGATGATTTCCAATAATCTCCATCTTGAAGATTTGATTCGAATAATCTTATCTTCACACAATTCTCTCTGTATTTGTCAACAACACTTGATAGTGCCTTCTTCAACTGCTAAACATGCCCTTTCATAAACTGATCAAATCGCTTGTACCACTGCCTTAGAGATTGTTTCAATCCATAAAACGACTTTGTCAATTTGCAAACCCAATTTTCTTTATCAGCAACCTTGAATCCATCTGGCTGAGTCATATAGATTTCCTCTTCCAAATCACCGTGTAAAAATGCGGTCTTCACATCGAGCTGAACTAGTTCAAGGTTATATTGCACAACCAAGGCTAGTAAAATCTGAATAGACGAATGCTTCACAACTGGAGAAAACACTTTATTGTAGTCTATTCCTTCTTTCTGAGCATAACCCTTTGCTAACAATCTAGCCTTGTATCAAAATTCATTTTTACCAGGAAATCTTTCCTTCTTTGCATATACTCATTTGCATCCAATTGCCTTCTTTCCTTTAGGTAGTGTCACCAACTCCCAAGTCTTATTTTTATGAAGAGACTGTATTTCTTCATTCATAGCTTGCCTCCACTTTACACCATCAGGGTTACTTCTTGCTTCTGTGTAAGTAGAAGGAATATCATCATCTACAATTGGAAGTGCATAGGCCACCATATCATCAAAGCGAGCAGGCATAAGAATCTCTCTTCTTGGCCTCCTATATGCAATTGAATCATGTTGCTGTAGAAGTTCTTGGGTCGAAACTTCTTCATCATTTGTTCAATATTAGTTGGATCATCATTAACCTTTTCAAGCTCCACCTGCTGCAAAGTGCCACTGGTTTTGTTATCCTTTTATGAATCCTTGTTTTTCATCATGGTTAATTCATCAAAAGTCACATCTCTACTGAAAACAATCTTCCTAGTATCAGGACACCAGAGACGGTATCCTTTTACTCCACCAGTTATACCCATGAATAATGCTTTATTTTCTCTTGGGTCTAATTTAGATTCTTTTACATGATAATATGCAGTGGAATCAAAAACATGTAAAGAATCATAATCAGTAGCAGGTTTACCAATCCACCTCTCCATAGGAGTTTTTCTATTTATTGCAGCTGATGGCAACCGGTTAATTAGATGGCATGCATATGTAACTGCCTCAGCCCAAAATTCCTTGCCCAACCTAGCATTGGACAACATACATTGAACTTTCTCCAGTATAGTCTGATTCATATGTTCTGCCACCCCATTCTATTGTGGTGTATCTCGAACAGTGAAGTGTCGCACAATGCCCTCATCTTGACATACTTGTAGAAATGGATCATTCTTGTACTCAGTACCATTGTCTGATCGAAGTCGTTTGACCTTTCGACCAGGCTGGGTCTCCACCATCTTCTTCCATTTCAGAAATGCATCCAAACTTCATTTTTCCTTTTCATTAAATACACCCATACTTTTCTTGAATAATCATCAACAAAAGTAACAAAATAGTGCATACCTCCCTAAGAAGCCACTTTAGTAGGTCCCCACACATCACTGTGAACGTAGTCCAGAATTCCTTTTGTATTGTGAATTGCTGAACCAAATTTTATCCTCGTCTGCTTGCCCAGAACACAATGTTCACAGAATTCCAATTTGCAAGAATTTGTACCTTTTAACAAGCCTTGCTTTACCAAACTCTGCAAAGCTTTTTCACCAGCATGTCCCAATCGCATATGCCATAACCTGGTAGCCTCTGAATCTGCATCTTTCGCAGATGCTGTTGATGTTGATCCAATAACTGTACTTCCATTTAAATAGTACAGGTTATTCCTTTTTGTGCCTTTCATCACTGTCAATACCCCAGCTACTACCTTTAGTAATCCATCTCTCAAAGTGATTGTGGGCCCTTTAGATTCTAGGACCCCTAATGAGATGAGATTTTTCTTCAAGCTAGGTATGTAGCGAACATCTGTCAAGACTTCAATTGAGCCGTCGTGATTCTTCAATTGGATTGTACCTACTCCCATTTTCTTACAAGCGCTGTCATTGCCCATAAAAACAACTCCACCTTCTAGTTCTTTAAGACTAGAAAACCAGTCCTTATTAGGACACATATGGTAAGTACATCCGAATCCAAAATCCACTCATCTTTATGACATGCCATTGCCATGCCAACCAAGCTAAAGTCTGACTCATCATCATACTCCGCTACACATGCATCAGAAATAGCCTTGCCCTTTTGTAACTTAGGACAATTCTTTTCCCAATGACCTTCCTCACGACAAAAAGCACATTCACCTTTGGCAGGTCTCTTTTTGGACTTACTCCTTCTACCAGAATTGTTGCTGTGTGAACGACCTCTTACTGTTAAGAATTCTATAGTTGTATCTCTGTGATCTTTTTTATCTTTCTTTCGAGTCTCAGATCTATACAACGCACTACAAAGTGCATCAAATGTGATTGTATCCTTCCCATGAAGCAATGCGATGGTAAGATGATCATATTCATCAGGAAGAGAATTCAACAACAGTAATGCCTTGTCTTCATCTTCAAATTTCTCATCCAAATTTAGCAAGTCAGTTGAAATTTTATTAAATGAGTTCACATGGTCATTCATCGACATATCGGGTGCATACGTGAATCGATAAAGTTTCTTTTTCATATAAAGCCTATTTTCAAGACTTTTTGTTTGAAACTTTTCTTCCAGTGTATCCCACAACGTCTTCGCTGATGTCTCTCTCATGATAGAGTACTTCTGCTCTTTGGCCAAACGTAGGCAAATTGTTCCACATGCCTGTCCATTGATCTTGGCCCACTCCTTGTCATCCATCTTGACAAGTTTTTCTTCAAGGGTTATATCAAGCTCTTGCTGACATACGACATCCAGGATCTCACATTGCCACATACCAAAATTATTGGTACCATCAAATTTCTCTACTTCAAATTTTGCATTGGTCACAATAGTCTTTGCTGATGACGATGCCTTTTCCATTTTTCTCCTCAATCCCAACTATTATATGTGAACAGTACCGTGAACGATCATATTCCCCAAGTGCGAATCTAGCTCTGATACCAATTGTTATGCGGAAGCATGTAAAAGAGTAAAATTATTGTACTAAAAAATCACACTAAGTTTAATTCCCAGGAAAGAGAGGTGGATCACAAGGATCGCTTAAGTACCAGGTCTTTCCTAGCTAGAATATCCTTCAATGTAATTTAATAGTACAATAAATCACTACAATCACACTCACAATTCATGCATAATAATACAATAAAGAACACAAGAATTTAACGAGGTTCAGCAAATTTTGCCTATGTCCTCGGGCACTACCAAATATATTTCACTCCAAAATATAATTGAGAATTTACAAAGAGAGAGAGAGAAAATAATGCCTTAAGTAGATAATGGCAAATTTGGGATGATGAAGAAGAGAAATGGTTAGTCCTATTTATAGTTGAGATTCAGGGATCAAAATTGCAATTATCTTATGCCAAATCTCAATCCCACTTTTGGTGCCTTAAATCTCATATTTTGATACCCATATCTTTCTGATACCCATATCTTTGACTTTTTATAAATATGGATGATTTCCAATAACCACATTAAATATTACACTTACCTTGATATTTCATGAATATATAAACTTCTCACATACCTGAACCATTTAGCTCAATTTCATCTTTGGTCTCTTTTTGTCAATGCCCGATGAACCATTCAGAATTGTTAAGGATACATGGAAATCATATAAAGCTCGTACAATGCCATATCCATGATATTGTTTTACATGTTAACAAATTTCGATGCCACTATCTCAGACAGGGTTTTATACGACTCATATACGATGCCAATGTCCCAGACATGGTCTTACACGTTCTCTCACTTCGATGCCAATGTCTCAGACATGGTCTTAAACGAAATCACCTCTCAGAAGTCCTTATGTCATGACATCAGTATTCTATACATTTCATAAGGTTCGTTCAAGGCTTTCGACTTCGTGATTAAATCAATTCATGCTCGAAACTAGTCATCTAATGCTTAAATCAATTCAGTAATATATATATATCAATACATACAATTCAATTCGGCTACATATAATATATATACATTTGAATTTAAAAACATTTAATTACTTATGAACTTACCTCGTTAAGAATGGAACGGACCGGAACAACTATTCGACAACTTTCTACTTTCCCCGATCTAACTCCAATTTCTTTCTTTATTGATCTAAATCAATTCAAATTTAACTTATTTAATCACATATCCATTTAATTTCATCCAAAAACACATAAATGGGTATTTTTCCCTTTAGCCCCTAAAATTTCACATTTTCTCAATTTAGTCCCTATTTCAAAACAACACAAAATACACATAATTTCATAAAACCCATGCTTGGCCGAATCTACCCTAGGTCCCTAGCAGCCCATTAATTCCATTTATTTCACATTTCAACCCCTCAATTTTCAAATTTCATAAATAAATCCTTAATTTAGATTTTCATCAAAAATCACTTTATAAAATATGAAAATCTAACATTAAATATTCATATTTCATCATTAAACATCAAAGACCACATAAAATATTCAATGGAAACTATCAAAATCTTTAACAGTTTTGAAATCGAAGACACGGGCTAACTAGTTCTAGCTGCAACAATCACAAAAACGTAGAAATCATTAAAAATGGAGTTAAAATCGTACCTATTTGAGCAAAAAACCATGGCCAAATGTCAAGCTCTTCAATGGTTTTTTAAACCCTATTTTCAGTTGTAAATGGATGGAAGATGATGATATTTGGCTTTGTTTTATTTATTATTAACTTAATTACCTATTTACCCTTTTACCCTTAAAAAACATCAATAATAACACCAATTGTCACTCCACTATCATCCATTCTCTCATAAATGGGATATTTACTACATAAGGACCTTCACTTTTAAGTTCTATAGCTATTTGATACCTTTAGCTTATAGAACACAACTTTTATGCTTTACGCGATTTAATCTTTTTTACTGAATTAAACACTTAAACGATAAAATTTCTTTACGAAAATGTCACACAAATCTAATATCATGCTGTAAACACATAAAATAATATTAAAATTAATTTTACGACTTTATATTTGTGGTTTTGAAACAACTATTCTGATTTACCTAAAACTGAGCTATTACAAAACATAAGTTAACAAAAGCTTTTGGTAAAATCACAGAACTTGCGAACTGGGTTCGCCATACTTATGTGAAACCTAGTTCGCCAATATTTATTGTCTAATAGCATTAAACTGTAAAACATTGTATTTTAGAAAACATAATTTCATAAACATGATGTTTACTATTGGATAAGCGGATCTCCTTATAATGCCTTAGAATGACTCATAGAGCCTTAACATGTCCCATAAATGTAAGTGTAGCATAAATCTTGGCACTCTCCAACACACTAACATGTCCCATTGAATGGAGCTAAGCTCAACATTCCTTTATCTCTCCAACATGTCTCAAGGCCTCAATGCCCAAAACATAAAACATATGGGTGAGTACTCACAATCCTATGTCATGCCATTATATCCAATAATTACAAAAATTTATAGTGTCAAAACATATACTTAAAACATAGAGCTCACAAATCATAAGGAGCTCGCAAAACTCGTAAATATACAGAGCTCGCCATAAAGAGCTCACATATCACTGTTCATGGAAACACACAGTTAAAACATAAAAGCATAGTTTTTAGAGAAAGCTTACTCTCGAAACTTAGGTTAAAACCCTAAGCTCTTGATTAAAATTGTGGTTCGCAAATACAAGTGGCAGTCCCTGAACACTCATCGATTTTTTTGAAACTTTAGACAAGCTTCACTTTTCCCTTGTCCTTGCTTGTAAATGGTTCTATTGGGTTCAAAATAGACATACATAAGTTACAAACAACACATTCAAGATACACATATAAACATAAATGAACCTGGGTCCACACATGTTGGACTTTTAGCAAACCTAGTTTCCTTTGTTGTGAAATTTTATGAACATCAATATACAAATAGAATCTTACCTTGATTCCTAAGTGCTAATTGGGTTTTTAGAACTAGGTAATAGAATAATCGATGATGAATTTGAGAGAATTCAAAATGTTAAGTTTTTTAATGGAAAGGGGCTTAATTTATAGGTACCCAGTGTCCTAATGTTCTTAGGATTCTCTAGTCGTAGTAGAAGTAGGAAATAGTTACATGCATGAATGGGGTTGACTTCCTAACCCAGGTATAACTGTTATTTTTACATGTGGCCAAATTTGGTGACCCCGGTTCACCAACCTGCTAGTGAACCCTAGTTTGTTGATCACACTGGTGATCTCAACTTGCCAGGCCAAAACCGATATTTACAAATCGCTAGAACCACTGGTGACCTCTGCTCGCCAAATCTTAAAGCTAATACATGTTTGCCAATTCCCCTGGTGAACCCTTGTTCACCAGACCTACTGAAAAGTACTTGCTCGCATGACTCTTTGGCAACTCCACTTCTAACTCTAAAACCCTAGGCCCTATCTTAGGATGCTACAATTCTCTCCCTCCTAAGGAATTTCATCCTCAAATTTACCTATGTTAAAACAAATAAATATACTAACTCCTCATTCTATTTCCCAAGTGGCTTCACTGGTCTTGTGATTTCGCCATAACACCTTGACTAAAGGAATTTTCTTGTTTCACAGGACTTTTTCCTCATGAGCTATTTCCACTAGCTTTTAGTCATATGTTAAACCAAGTCGCACTTCTATCTCGTCTGCTGATACAACATGGGATGGATCCACACAATACTTCCTTATCATGGACACATGAAAAACATCATCGATCCACTCAAGTTAATGTGGTAGTTTAAGACGATAGGCCACTGGACCAATCCTTTCAACCATTTCGTAAGGACCAATAAATCATGGACTCAATTTTCCATTTTGCCCACACCTTAAAACTTTCTTACATGGCAAAACCTTTAAGAACACATGCTCGCCCATTTGGTACTTAATGTCTCATTGTTTTATATCAACATAAGATTTTCATGTCTAATGTATCCTTCAGCCTCTCGCATATCATTTTGATGTTATCCTCTATTTCATGAACTAGCTCTGGTCCTACCCTTTACCTTTCATCCAATTCTTCCCAACACAAAAGAGTTCTACATTTTATCCCATTCAACGCTTCAAAAGGTGCCATTTGGATAATCTCTTGATAACATATTATTATATGCAAACTCTGCCAAAGACAAGTATCACTCCAAACTTCCTGTGAACTCTAATACACAGCTTCATAGAATATCATCCAATACATATATCACCCTTTTTGATTGGCCAACTATTTTTCGATGATAAGTAGTACTAAAGTTTAGTTTCAAACCCAATGCTTTTTACAAACTTTTTAAGAATCTCGAAGTGAATTAAAGGTCTCGATCTAAAGTAATGAAAGCTAGTATGTCATGGAGTCGCACTATCTCTGCAATGTATATCTTTGCCAATTTTTGTAAAGTATATGTAACATCCCGCCCAACGAAGTCCAAGTGTATGAATACTATTTATGAATGTAAGGCATATAAAGTAGATCTAGGGAACGTGTATTGTTAATATTAGACAAAAATAAGAACCTTATGAGTATGCTTAAAACATTTCAGTACTGGCAGACACGAGACCCAACGTACAATCTTTCAGAAGTATAATTGGCAGAGTGATATTCACCCAAATGTATTTTGGGGTATGGTGTGGGCAAACCCCAAAATGAGTACAAGAGAATAAAGGTTTCTATGTCAGGTTACTAAGATTAAATGAATGAGAATTGTCCCTAAGTAAGATTATTTTTTTTAAGTACGAGTTTCACCAGTGGTATAGTGACCCCATAATTGTGGTCCCATACTCGTTAAGTTATAAGGTAAGCCGAGTAGGAATTAACCAAACATGAGCCAAAATAGTTGAAAGATAAGAGGAAGGATTAAAAACACGAACCTCTGAAAGGATAAGTCTATTACCATGGGATTGAAGACCATATCGTGTAAAACCATAACTGGTGGGTTATGGCATATATAGTAAGAAGACCATATCGTGTAAGACTGTAATTGGTGATATATGGAATCATATGGGAAGAAGATCATATAGTGTAAGACAGTAACTGGTGGGTTATGGCATCATACGAAAAATTTTTAGGAAGGTTATTAGCTAATATGGTTCTCTATGTGTCCCAAGGCGATACGGGGAAAACCTCACTAAGTGTGAGTCTAGGAAAATCCCTATCGCCTAAATCACCAAGAAAAGAACAACCTTTGTGGAAAAATTCTGGAAGGATAAACCTTTGTGGCAAACCTGTTAAAAGATAGCCTTTGTCCTAAAACTCTAAAGGATAAGCCTTTGTGATAAACCTATTACTGGATGCCTTTGTGGAAAAATTCTAAAAGGAAAGACTTTGTGGTGAGTACTTAATGAAAAAGACACCTTTGTGGCAATCTTTGGATATGAAAGTCTTTGTGGCTATTTCTGAAAAGGAATACCTTCGTGGCACCATCTAAAGAATAACCTTTACTACATGCTTCTATGGCAGACTTTGAACGAAAAGAAAAGAGCCCATGGCAAACTCTAATTAAATGGCATATTAAGTCTTCTAAAGGAACGATAAGTATGGTGAACTCTAAAAGTAAAAATCAGAATGAAGTGTTAAGGTGAACCCCGTATAGTATCAAGGTAAGAACAGAGAAGCTAGGGTGCACCAGTATAAGTGGCGAGCCAAGAGTATTCTGTCTATAAGGTCCTTTGAAGTGGGAATGGTTAAGGGAATCATTAGAGGTAAGTTATGATCTTGGCACATAGCGTGACACCTATGGCATAATGAATGAAACCTTAGACATGTATCTGTCGGAGATGAATCAAAAAAAAGGATACAAGAAGGTAGAAGAAAATGGAATTCTCAAATATGATTTAGGTAAAAGAAGGTTTACTCACCAACTTCACATGAACTTACTTCTATGCTTATATGTCACAGGTAAGCTGGGATAGGACTATGCCAAGAAGGATGATGCCAGGGCTGTGGCCAAAGAGTGGAAAAATGGGTTCTTATGCATAGAGAGCAGATTTGGGCTGGTGTGATCAATTTTAATAGGATTAACGAAATAAGTCAAGGTATTCACTTGTAAGTCCCTATAATGAGCACAAAATATGTTGATGAACATATTGCATTTAGTATTATCATTTAAATGTAAAATAGATTGAACAACGTAATCAAGTTATCCTCTTGTAAATCCTCAAATTTGTAAAAATCTGTTGTAACCAACGTAGTTGTCAAATTTGTTCCATATGTATATGTTATGAGAGCAAGGGCTTAGTAGAATTGTAATGTTTGCATAATTTGTTCATGCATAAGTTCGTAATAAGAGTGGTAGCACCCAAGATCCGAATTCTACGAATTGGATCGAGTCAAAGGTGTTATAGTATAAGTGGTGCAAACTGTTAAGAAGTGTGAACTCTTCGTAAGGCGATCCACAATCAACCATATAGCATCTTTCTTTGTCGAAGTCAAGGGAAAGCTTGAAACAAAGTCCATGGTGATCCTTTCCCACTTCCATTCTGGGATTTTAAGTTGTTGTAACAGTCCTAAAGGATATTGATGTTCTGCTCTCACCTTCTGACAGGCTAAGTACTTTACCACAAAATCTGTGACAACTCGCTTCAAACCAGGCCTCCAATGCAGTTCGCGGAGGTCATAGTACATCTTGTTACTTTCTGGGTACATTGCATAAGGAATACTATGAGCTTCACTAAGGATTGCATGCTGAAGCTCTTTGTCACAAGGGATGTAGAGTCTTCCATAAAAACAAAGTATCCCTTCTACATTTAGTGCGAAGTCCCCCTGTATTCCTTGTTCTACTCGGTGAACCCTCTTCACCAAGTCTTCATCTATGGCTTCCTTCTCCTTGGTTTTTTGTGATAGAGTTCGTTTTCCTTGCAGTTCTGCAAGTAGTCCCCTATAGCTCGTTACACTCAGTCGTGCGAATAGAGCTCGCAGGTTACTCCTTGACTTCCTACTTAAAGCATCAACAACCACATTTGCCTTTCTAAGGTGATATTCTGTCACACAATCATATTCCTTTAGCAGTTCTATCCACCTTATCTATCGCAAGTTTAATTCCTTCTGCGTGAGCAAATACTTGAGACTCTTATGGCCTGTGTAGATAGTACATCGCTCACCATACAAGTAGTGTTAGCGAACACCACTGCTACTAACTCTAGATCATGGGTTGGGTAGTTTCTCTCAAGAGGCTTCACTTGCCTCGAAACATAAGCCACCACTCTTCCATCCTACATTAGCACGCAACCAAGTCCCATGTGCGAAGTATCGCTGCAGACCATAAAGTCCTTCCCAGGCTCTATTTGCATCAACATAGGTGCATTGTTTAGTATCACCTTAAGTTTTTCAACGCACTTTTGTATTCTTCTGTTTATGAAAACTCCTCGTTTATCTACAACAGCTTCGTTAATAGTGTTGCAATAGTGGCATACCCCTCAACAAACCTACAATAGTATCCTGTGAGCCCGAGAAAGCATCACAGTTCAATAACAGTTCTTAGCGATCTTTACTCCACAATTTCTTCGATCTTCTTTGGGTCTACATGAACTCCCTCTGCTGAAACCACATGAACCAGGAATGCTACCTCTTTAAGCCAAAACTCACACTTGCTGAGTTTCACAAATAGTGACTTCTCTCACAAAATCTATAGCACAACCGGCATGTGAGCATCATGCTCTTTTTTGGTTTACGAGTACACCAATATATCATTTATGAATACCACCACACATTGATCCAAATATTCATAGATCACTTGATTCATCAAGTCCGTGAATGCAACAGGTGCATTTGTTAATCCAAAAGGCATGACCAAAAATTCATATTGCCCATACCTTGTTCTAAATGTTTTCTTTGAAACATCAGCCTCATTTACCTTCAGCTAATACTATCCAAAGTACAAATCAAATTTTGAGAACACTGCTACACCTTGCAGTTGATCAAATAGATCATCAAATCATGGCTAAGGGTACTTTTTTTTACAGTTAATTTATTCAACTACTTGTAGTCAAGGAAAATCCTTAAGCTACCATCTTTCTTCTTCACAAATGGAACTGACGAAACCCAAGGAGATACACATGGTCGAATGCAACCTCTATCAAGTACCTCCTGTAGTTGTATCTTTAGTTCTTTAAGCTCTTTTGGTGCCATGCAATAGAGTGTAATTGAAACTGGTGAACTACCAGGGTATAGTTCAATGGTGAACTTTACTTTGTGGTTTAGGGGTATACCTGGTAGCTCGTCTAGAAATACATCACGAAAATCCCTCATAGTGCGTATGTCGTGAATCCCTATTGTCTTGTCTTGCGAGCCCATCACATAAGCGAGGTAAGCTTCGCAACCTTTACCCAACATCTTCTCTACTTTTATTTTCGAGACTAAATTGGATTGGAATTCGGTTTAATTTCCCACAACCACAATTTTCATTCCTTCATCAGTTCGTAATGTCACCCTTTTCAATGCGAAGTCTATCTTGGCCTTATACTTAGTTAGTCAATCCATCCCCAAGACTACTTCGAACCCATAAAAGGGACACTCCATCAAATCAATGAAGAAGACATGTCCTTGAATCGTCAAGGAACATCTTCAGTATACTCTATATACCAATACACTCTTACCAAATGAACTGGTGATAGTTATACTATTATCTATGCTTCCTACGAAAATACCCAACTTATAGGCCAACTCGCTTAAAATATACGATTGTGTGGAACCAAATTCAATCAAAGAAAATAATGGTAAGAGGTGACAAGAGCCACTTTATTAATTTGAAGCCAAAAAGTGGAGGAGAAGTTACATTTGGTGACCATTCCAAAGCAAAAATAAAGGAATTGGCTCCATTGGTTAAACCTCTTCAATTCTTCTTGAATTTTTTTCTATGTCAACGATCTTAAGCATAATCTACTAAGTATTAGTCAATTGTGTGATAATGGTCTCAATGTCATAAGTACTAAAGATGAGACTTTAGAAAAATTCATCACATTTTCAAAAATGAATCAACATGAAAATGTTTCTCTATCATTGGTGTTAGAAGTGACCATGGAACCAAATTTCAAAATCTTGGTTTTGAAATTTTTTGCACCTAAAACCCCTTAACAAAATGGAGTTTTTGAGAGGAAAATAGAACTTTAGAAGAAATGGTTAGAACCATGCTTTATGAAAAATATTTACCAAAATATTTTTGGGTGCAAGCCGCAAGCACCGCTTGCTATACTGTTAATAGAGTAATGATTAGGCCCATTTTAAAGAAAAATCCATATGAACTTTTCAAAAATAAAAAGTCTAACGTTAGTTATATTCATACTTTTGGATGCAAGTGTTTTGTTTTAAATAATGGCAAAGATAATCTTGGTAAATTTGATACAAAAAGTGATGAAGGAATTTTTCTTGGTTATTCTTTAAACTCTAAAGCTTTTCGAGTGTTTAACAAAAGAACTTTAGTAGTAGAAGAGTCTATACATGTTGTTTTTTATGACTCTAACCTTCTTCCTAGAAATGGTTCTTGTATTGATGATGATGTAAAAATATTTCACAATAATGGTAAATTTGATCAATCATCAAGGGAGAAGATATAAGAACAAACTCAAGATTCTCTAAAGGAGATTACAATTAAAGAGAGGAAGTCATTTATCCAAAGATTTCAACTATGTGAAGAATGGTAAAATTTTGGGAGATTCATCCAAATGTGAAACCACTAGATCTTCTCTTAGAAATACATGTAATTATGTTGTATTTATTTCATGCATTGAGCCTAAAAACATAAAAGAAGTATTAAATGATTAATATTGGATATTGGCTATGCAAGAAGAGTTAATCAATTTGAGAGAATTAAAGTTTAGACCCTAGTTGAAAGACCTAGTGAAAAATCTACTGTAGGTACTAAGTGGGTTTTTAGGAACAAGCTAGATGAGAGTGGAAACATAGTGAGGAACAAGGCTAAGCTTGTTACTCAAGGTTACACTCAAGAAGAATGAATAGATCATGAAGAAACATATACTCTTGTAGCTAGAATGGAAGCCATTAGGATGCTTTTAGCCTTTGCATGTTTTAATGATTTTAAATTATATCAAATGGATGTAAAAAAGTTATTTTGTAAATGGTTTTAGAAATGAAGAAGTGTATGTTGAACAACCACCCAATTTTGAAGATCCAAAATTTCCAAACCATGTTTTCAAACTTTCAAAAGCATTATATGGTTTGAAACAAGCTCCTAGATTTATTAGTAGTTCAAATATATGTTAATGATATTATTTTTGGTTCTACTAATGATCTTCTTTTTTAAGAATTTTCTAAGCTAATGCAAGGTGCATTTGAGATGAGCATGATAGGAGAACTAAACTTCTTTTTAGGACTCCAAATAAAGCAAAGAAAAGATGGCATCTTCATCAATCAAGTTAAGCACACAAGGGAAATGATCAAAATGTTTAGGATGGAAAATCTCAAACCACAAGCTACACCGATGAGCCCTTCTACAAAGCTTGACAAAGATGAGGAAGGTAAATATGTAGTTTTAAAGTTATATAGGTCAATAATTTGTTCTTTTTTTTCTCTTACTGCAAGTAGACCCGACATTAAGTTTAATGTATACTTGTATGCTAGATATCAATCATGTCCTAAGGAATCACATTTACAAGCCTATAAGAGAATCTTTAAATACCTTAAAGACACTCTTAACTTAGGTCTTTGGTATCCTAGATACTTACCTTTTAGCTTGCATGCTTTCTCGGGTGTGGATTTTAAAGGTTGCAAACTAGATAAGAAGTGCACATCTAGTACTTGTCAATTCTTAGGCAACATGCTCATAACATAGTTTTCAAAGAAACAAAATCGTGTTGCATTGTCCACCACCGAAGTGGAATACATTTCGGCCAGTAGTTGTTATGATCACATTTTATGGATGAAACAACAACTTATGGACTATGGAATTGATGTAGATACCATTCCTATCAAGTGTAACAGTACTAGTGTTATTTGTCTCACCAAAAATCTCATCCAACATTCTAGGACAAAACATATTGAAATTAGACATCATTTTATTAGAGATCATGTCTAAAAAGGTGATGTAGTTCAAGAATTTGTTGACACTTTGAACCAATTAGCTGACATTTTTACAAAATATTTAGATAAAGAAAGATTTTGGACACTTAGGAGAGAGTTAGGTATTATAACCTTACATTGAATTTGTATTTATAAACATCCTTGCACTTTCATATTTTTCAAAAATATTTTATAGGTTGAAATTGTTTGAAAAACCATGTACAAATTATTTTACTGGCTCTATTGTGCAATTGGTTAGGGCGAGTTGTTTTTGCACGATTAATTTATTTTTTTACTCATTTGGTCTAGTTTGCATGAATGTTGAATGCCTTTGATTGTGCTAAAGTAGACTTTATTGAATGATTAATATTCAATTTTTGCATGCCTTGTCATACTCTATGTTTCATATGCATCATACTCAAATTTGACATATTCAAGCATATGAATTCATTATAAATTGTTGTTAAGTCATTCTAAGATAGCTTAGAACATGTTAGAACTTAAAACCCAAGTTGGAAAAATTTTCTACACTTTGAAAAACAATTCCAACATTTGGTATCGGTACTTTTTAAAAAATAGCGATACTCATCGAGTTTTAAAGATACATGTAGCGTGTTTTTCAATAAATTTAATAAAACCCTAAAAAAATTTCCCTCTTTCAAAACCCTCTCAACCCCATTCTTCAAAATCTTCAATTTCTTCATCATTTCTTTAAAATCTTGACACAAATCAACCTACATTATCATTTTCCACAAGGATTCTACAAGTTTGCACTCAAAATTCATAATTTCAAAGAATTTTAAGGTAAAATTGTTATTTTTCCATTATGAAATTAGTTGATTTTTTGTCAAATTTTTTATTAGAAATTGTGTTTTTGGGATTATTTGGAATATATATTTGTATTTTATTGTTAGAGGTTGCCTAAATTTAGTCAAAAACTTAAATTTATCTTTAAACGCTCTACCTACAAAGTGTTCGATAAAATTCCCCAACCAAAATTTTAAGTGCTAATAAGGTCTCTCTAGTCTAGTTAGTTAGAATGACTGTTAGGAAACCGTCCTCGTTCCAATCGTACATCTTTATATAGTGGTCAACCCAATTCTTCTGATGATTGTTTTAAAGATAACAATGATTCTTACCGATTTAATCACTATTTTTTAAAACAAAAATTTAATGATTCTCACACCCTTAATATTGAGTTTTTAGCTAAAATAAATTTCAATTTCTTGAAACATTAGCCGAATGGCATTGGATCAACTTTTTTAAAATTGTTCACCGACTCATGCTAATCTTGTTCAAGCTTTTTATAAAAATGCTAGACTTAAAAAGATGAATCTGGTGAGACTGTGGTTGCTATTAATTCTTTTCTCATAAATACTCCTATTCATCTCACTTTATAAAATTTTGGTGAATTTTTGAAACTACCTCCCGACGATGAGTCGAATGAGAAAAGCCCTTATCATCTGGCCTTGAACGTTCAACACTCATTTGCATCTGAGGTCAATGTCAATGATCGCATTTTACACTTTATAATCACATGGATATTGCATCCTATTTCAAAACACGTCATTCTTCGATCTACCGACTATTGGTGGATTGACTGTTTTCATAACAATAGGCGTTCGGATCTTGCTTTAATCTTATTTAATCACATTACCAAACGTATTGGCCAAAAGCTTGAGAGTAAGCTCTCTCTACCTTTTGGCATATTCTTGTCATACATTTTTAAATGCCTAAACTTCCCAACCAATGGTGATCCTCCTTTGGCTGTTAAATATCAACCTATTTGTAGCACCCCTAACGTCTATCCGTCGCCAAAATAGGGTTACAAAGCATTACCATAAAAACATAACTTATAATCATTTGTTTCTAAACATTTCATACATCATATCATAGTTCTTTCAAACACATGCATAACGACCCTTAATCGAGCCTTTGAGGCCCTAGAAACACTTTAGAAATAATTCGAGACTAAATCAGAAACATTTGAAACATTGAGGAAAAAGTTAGAAGAATTCACACTACAGGGATCACACGGCCATGTGACTCACACGGCTGAGACACACGCCCGTGTCTCAGGCTGTGTAACATTCAAAATAGGGACACACGGTTATGTCCTAGCCCGTGTCCATGCCTATGTAACTCTCTAACTTGGGTCACACGGCCAAGCCACATTCTCGTGTCCCAGGTCGTGTGCTAGGCCGTGTAACTTTCAAAGAGTAACCTTTAAAACCTACAGGGGACACGCGGTCGTGTCGTATGGTCGTGTGTCACACACAGCTGAGACACATGCCCGTGTCTTAGGATGTGTGGACAAGAAATTGGTCAAATTCGAGTCATTTCCATCACCCTTACAAGAATGTTCCTACAAGCAATTTGCATCCATAATCAAGGCATCAAAAACATACCAAAGAATACATAAAACAACCAATTCGAATGACCAAATTCCATTCAACCAATATGCCATATAGGCATCTTATTCACAATCAAACTAAGATGCCTAAACCTAAGCATATTTAATCACATTACTACCATTTCAAAACATACATACTTGACCTATACCAAGTCAATATAATCTTACCATTTGGACCATTACTCACATGCATCAAAATTACATAAGTGACACAAACCAACCATTTCCAAATAGTACAAAACAAACAACATATATATACCACATTTATTTCCATCATGCACATCTAATTCAAAACCTTTCCAAAGCATACCATATCTTGACCATGTTGAGGTCCATTATCACATACCACTTTGGCCATACAAACATGCATTAACACATTGTCAAAATATCACACATCAACAAGGCATGAATAGTCCCAAGGTTACATCAACCAAAATGACATGTACATGCCAAACTCATCAACTAACATACAACCAATCATCAACCATAAGTCCACCTATACATGCCATTATAACCTTAACCAACATATCAAAGTTACTGATATAATCATTGGATAGTGTGATAGATCTCCGAAAAGCTTCCAAACCAATCGAGCATTTGATAATCTATAAAATAAGAGAAAGATGACTACGTAAGCAATGAATGCATAGTAAGCTCGTAAAAACTTAAACATAAAATTTCATTTCAATAATGAACTTTATAAGTGAGTATAAACCTATACCAATGCTACAAGATTTATCAAACCATAATCATCAACTCACAAATGAGCAAGTCCATCAATATCGCAAACATTTTTCATTCCTGACATCATAGGATTTATAAGACCTATTACACAATCATTAACCTTTTCATAAACTATGTACCACTCCATTTACTTTCTAACCATTCCATTTACTTAGCATAAACTTAAATAACATTATCAATTCATGAATTAGTGCATTTATCCTTGACATAGATAAATTCATCCATAGGATAAGTAGATTTCTCACATATAAGTACGTCATTCAATTCATCAATCCTTTTTCCATCAAAATAAGTTTCAATTATGAACTTACCACCCCATTACCTTTTCTTACCCATTTCATTTACATAATACGAGACATAAGCATAAACCTCAACCATGATTACAAGCTTGACACAAGCCTAAACATCATTATCAAATACACAAGTTAGTGCATTTATACATTACTCTTTTAGAATCAATGACATGATAAACCATTTCATAAGAAAATACATCTTTTTATTCATACCAACTTTTCATGAACATTAGCATATTTTCATTTGGACACTTACCATTTCAATGTATAACATTAAGATTAAATATGATATAATCCAACCTTATGCCTGGCACCAGCCTAAGCACCAACAACAACACATGTTAGCATATTCAAACATAATTCACATGAATTATACATAGGTAAGCCATTAGACATGAACTTAATTCATTTGAATTCTTCATTTTTCCTTAACATAGCATACTTTCAATGAAACTTAGTTATACATACTTTGATCAATATCATTTCATACATTTCCATAATTTCATAACATAGTTGATTGGAACATTTACCATTCCTTCCCTTTACATGTCCATTGAACCATTTAGAATATCATTGGATACGTAGGGTAGCTCACACTAAGTGTGCTAACATATAACTGTAATATTTCCTTTCCTTTATATCATTTCTCATAGGAGCTATGAAATGGGCCTGCTCACACTAGTTGTGGGTCGGAATGTAAGCTACACGATGCTGCTCACACAAGCTATGAAGTATCCGCAACAAATGCAAAACTTTAGCCATCGGTAAGACATTCAAGACCAGCACCTGAAATATGAAAACCCTAATGACATGTCATTTGTATCATATTCCTAAGGTTCAAACGGGGCACGATAATCGTCGAAACGTCGTTGGATTTCCATTATTTCTATACATGATAATTTGCATAATAACGTATATCTATTGATTCATTTACGTTAGAACAACACATTAAACATTCAATTAATCAGCATTTAATTGATTATAGTTCATACAAACTTACTCGACTAAATTGCAAAAATGTCGAAGTACAAGGGTTATTTGGTAATTTTTCATGCTCAATTTTTCACTCGATCTTAATCTAAATTAAAAATTTCATTCAATTTATTAATTTAGACAATAAATTATTAATTTAGATAGTAAAATAATATCTTTCATGAAATTTAGTCATTTTTGACATTTTTACAAAATTACCCTTAACATTTTACTTTTATTCAATTTAGTCCCTGAGCCTAAAATATACAAATTAACCATTTTTATTGCAAACCCATTCCAATAAAATATTAATAGCATCCATTTTATCCCACTTTTTCAAAAATTTCACATCAAGTCCTTGAACAATTTCTATTTCAACAATTTAGCCCCTAATCGGCAAATTCATCAAAATCACTTAACAAAATATTTTTATATACTAACCAACACTTCAAATTCGTCATTTAACATCTAAAATCACAAATATTCATCAATGGAAACATTCAAAATCTTTAATAGTTTCAAAAACAAGGGTATGGGCTAGCTGGACCTAGTTGTAACAATCTCAAAAACAAAAAAATTATTAGAAACGAACCAAAAATCACATACCAAATTAGCTTGTGAAGTTGGCGAAACCTCAAGGTCTAAAAATGTTTTATCTCCTCTTATAATTCGGTGAAGAAGGCATTAAAATGATGATAATAACTTTTGTTTTTATTTAATTAATTTAATTTTTCAATTTACCATTTTAACCTTGGTTAATAATTAAATAAAACATCAAGTCCATGAACATATTTGTCCACTAACTCCTTACATGGTTTAATTACCATTTAATTCCCTTTACCTTTACTCATTAAGCCATTTAATCACTCATCTAATAGTGATCAAATTTTTACATCATTTACCATTTAGTCCTTTTTAATTAATTAAATATCAAAACATTAAAATTTCTTAACGAAAATTTAATACAACCTTAATAAAACTCCGTAAATATTTATAAAAATATTTATGGCTTGGTTTATAGAAACGAGGTCCCGATACCTCATTTTATAAAACCACTTGACTTTAAAGTCTTACCACTTGACTTTAAAGTCTTACCACTAGAACTTAATTAATCATTTATATAAAGTAAATTACCAAATCAAAAACCTTTTTAAAGCCATATTTGACTCGTAAATATTATATTACTCGTCAAATTTGTGGCCTCAAAACCACTGTTTCCAACACCACTGAAAAACAGATAGTTACACTATTAGCTTTTCTACCCTTCATAGAGTTGGTTTTAAAATGAATCCTCTTACAAAAAATTGGGTTATAGATGTCCATCATATCCGTCAAGATGATGATGATGATGATGACCATGATGGCATTCATCTAACTGAATAGGACCCTCTATCGGCTTCTTCATCTGCTCTACCATCTGCTCCGCCTCTCTCAGACGACATGTCTGCCCCATCCTTGGTGTCATTACTTCCTTAATTGAGGATTTTAGAGGTTTTCACACTTGAGTAGATGATGCATTTGAGTGTGTTAATAAAAATGTTAGTGGTCTAGACTCTAGGATGGAAGAAAATATTGCATGCCTCAATTCCCTCCTCCACCTCAAGAAGACTAAGATGCATATATTTCATTTTCTCATGCATTTTACTAATTTTCATTGCACATTTTCCTATCTCTTTGTTAGAACTTAATTGTAACACCCATTTTCAATGAAATCAGAATAGTGGTTTCGAGACCACAAATTTAATGTCAAAATATTTATTTTATTATTATTTTATTTCCTACAGCATGATTGTAGTACTGTATAAAAATTTTGTTAAGAAATTTTACCATTTGAATGCTTAATTTGATAAAAAAGGACTAAATTACATAAAGTGCAAAAGTTGAGTTCTAGTAGCTAAAGCTATTAAATAGCTATAGAACCTTAAAGTATGAATCCTTGTGTGGTAATTAGACCATAAATGTTGACAGTGGAATATGATGGCTTGGTATAAGTGAAATTTGTAATGTTTTTAAAGGTTATAAAAGTAATTTAATAAATAATGATAAATTAAGTAAATAAAAGTTATCATCTTTATTCCAGCACCTTCAACTGAAAATTAGGGCTTAGGAAGCCATTTTTGAGCTTTAGCATTCGGTCTTCTATCCTTGCTTGATTGGTATGTATTTTTGTCTTGTTTTTAATGGTTTCTATGTTTTCGGGATCGTTGTAGCTTAATCTAACTAACTCAAAGACTAATTTCTAAAATTGTTAAACTATTAGGGTTTTTCTATTAATGAATATGTATGATTTTTGATGATTTATGAAAGAAAATGATTAGTTGTTAGATAAATAACTTTTGTTAAGTGAATTTTGGTGAAATTGTCAAATAGGGATTAAATTGAAAATAGAAAAATATACATGGTGAAATTATGAAATAAATGAAATATAGGGATTGCTAGGGACCTATTTCATATTTGGCTATGATGAATCGTGGTTAAATTGCATGAATTTCCATTTTTATGAGCAAGGAACTAAATTGAAAAGAAATCAAAAGTATAGGGGAAAATTATAATTTTCCTAAAATATGAATTTGGGTTAAATTGAAAAGAATAATTATTGAATTGATTTAGATCAAGACAAACCTCGTACAACTTTAGATCGGGGCAAAGATAAAGTTTTAGATTATTCACCTCCATATCTACATCTAATCGTCGAGGTAAGTTCGTGTAATTATATTATATTTATATGTTTTTAATTGAATTATACATGTGATGTAAATTGCCATATATATACCGATCACATATCTAACTACGTATGACGATTACCGAGCCCCATTTGAACCTTAAGAATTCATAAGATACAAACGACATGTCATTAGGGTTACATGATCCGAGTGCTGGTCCTGAACGTCCTACTGATGGCTGAGGTCCGACATGTGTTGCGAATACTCCACAACTTGTGTGAGCAGCATCGTGCAGCTACGTTCCAACCCACATCTCGTGTGAGCAAGCCCATTTTCACAGCTCATGTGAGCATTCTGATTCACAGCTCGTGAAAGCATACATGTACAAGAATTGACAGATTACAATTATATGAGTTAGTACACTATGTGTGAGCTATCCCAGGTATCCAACAGTATTCTAAACAATTCAACAAGCATTATTCGAATTCAAGATGGCAAGAGTTTGATAAGAATAAGACATGGACACATGAGAATTTCATTGAAATGGTGATATATGATATATTGAAAGTTGAAATGGATTATATATGCATATGATACATGGTTTAATATTGTGCTCATCCATGTTTATAATTCTTATATTATATGTTTACATGGCTAACATGTTTGGTGTATATGCTTAGGCTTTGGCCAAATTATGGTTGGATTATGCTAGGTTAATTTACCTATTATGTAATTAAATGGTAAGTTGTGTTTTATATTATACGAACTTACTAAGCAATTATGCTTACTCTATGTTATTTTCGTGTTGTATAGTGAATCAAAAGCTCAGTCAGTTTGGAAACTTGTCGGAGTTATATCACACTATCCATAGGCTATATCGGTACTTTTGGATGTTTTAAGTTTGGTTATAATGGCATGTATAGGTATTTTGGTTGTTAAAATAGCCATTTAATTTGGCTTGTGTTTTGGCATGTACATAATTGACCTTAAATTGGTTGATGTCTTAGCTTGTTATGCTTGAATGATGGAAGACGGAATGATAGTTTAAATATGCATATTATAAATGTCTTGTGATTTGTGTGAATGTGGTGATTTGGTACATTTGTTATAAATAACATATATGACAATTTGGTGCTAGTTGTAGAATGGCACATTTGGTACCAATTGGTGTGTGGTTGTTAGGTAAATCAAATGGCATATGGTGTTGTAAACTTAGTTTGAAGTTAGTAAACATTTTGGCAAATTTAAGTATATGATTGTATATATGTTGATGTTGTGATTGAGGTGCCCTTTGGGCATATTGGTTGGATGTACATATATCATGTTTGGTTAGCTTGGTTATGCATGGTTTTGATGCATTTAGATGGCTTGTTTATATATGCAAAAGTAATTGTAAGTAAATGCATGAATGGGTGAGAAAAATGGCTTAGAAATGGCCTATTTTTCGTCCACACGGACAGAGACACGGGTGTGTGTCTCGGCCGTGTGTGACACATGGCTAGGCGGCACGGTCGTGTGTCCCTTTAGCTTTTAAAGGGTTGCAAGTCAGGCTGTTACACAGTCCAGCATACAGCCTGGCACACGGGTGTGTGAGGATTTTTCTAAGGGTACGCGGGCGTGTGGCTTGGCCGTGTGACCCAAGTCAATGAGTTTCACAGGAATGGAAACGGGCTAGGACACGACCATGTGTCCCTACTTCGAATGTACACACGGCCTGAGACACGGGCGTGTCTCTTGGCCGTGTGAGTCACACGACTGTGTGACACCAACAGTTTTGAAAATTTTCTTTGTTTCCTGAAAAATTCTATATGTTTCCGATTTAGTCCCAACTTGTTTCCAAGGTGTTTTTAGGGCCTCGAGGGCTCGTAAAAAGGACAATATGCATGTTATTGATTGTTTTTTCTGTGACTAATGATATGAATTGAAATGTTAAATTTTTTTGTTAATTTGAATTGTAAACTCCGGTAATGCTTTGTAACCCTGTTCTGGCGACAGATACGGGTTAAGGGTGATACATTAATGTTTATTTTGGTATATTGTTCGTAGATACTCAACGGTTTATTTTGGTACATTAGTGTTAGTTCCATGTCTTCATATTTAAAAAAAATTGTTCTTGGACTAACAACATCTCTCTTAAGTTTTATTTTTTGATTTTTGATATAACAAAAAGGGGGAGAAGAGAAGAGAAAGGTAAATTATTGGTATTTCGTTGATTATTTCTTTGACTAATCTTTTAAGGCCAAAATCAAGTGACCAATTTTGTTTTCAAATCCTTGTTTCCATATTTCATAAAAATCAAGTCATTTATTCAAATTAAACTTTAAAAAGAGAGAGTAACAAATTCAAATTCAAATTCAAAAACAAATTTAACAAAATATTTTGTTATATCAAAAATGTGGAGATTGTTAAACCAAGCTTTATTTGATAATATGTTTTAATATAACAAATTGAAATGTTTTTGAATAAAACTTAAAATTGAACAAAATTGACAAAATGATTTTTCAATTGAAGTCTAGGAGACAGAATTTTAAATCTTTGCTTTGAACATTTAGAATATTTTTGAAAAAGTTTAGAAATAAATTTAAACTCTTGAACTTGATTGATACAATTTTAAAACAATTGAGAAATTGATCCCTACAAAAAGTATCGATATTTTTAAAAAAGTATGGATACCAATATGATTTTATCGATGCATTATTTTTTATTGATACCAAAACTACTCTCTGACTTGAATAAAAAATTGAATAAAAATAATAAGTATCGATATGTTTAAAATTATATTGATACCTATTGAATTTATCAATACCAAAATTTTATATCGATGCCAATTTTGCATTCTGTTTTTATGATCTTTCAAAAATTAACAAAAAGTATTAATACCCATAAAAATTATCGATACCTATAAAAAATATATCGATACCTTTTATCAGGCATTGATAAATCATCCTTAGTATCATTGGAAACTAACATTAATGGTCACTGAATCAGGCATTAAATGCTAGTAGTATCAATACTCGTCGAAAAAGTATCAATAATTTTTGTTGCAGGTGAATTTAATGATTTGGTATTTTCATCCTCAACGCCTCTATTTATTTTCTCAACAACCACAATGGTTGAAAATTAATTAGAAGGTATAAATATCAGCTTCTAAAGGTCCTACAACAACAACAGAGAATACTCAAGTTTAAAGTTTAATCAAAACAACTTTTGTGCCAAATATTTCCCTACTTTTCTCTCATACACTTGTGAGCTTTATTTACATTCTATTTGCTCAAGTGTTTTTCATTGTAATTGATCTTAATTTTTTAAAAAAATCAATCTTGTAAGGATTATTTCTTTATTTGCTTCTTTGCATCTTTTTAAAAGGGTTTGTATATTAAGGTTTGGGGTAGAAACCTGAAATGAGTTTGTAAGGTTAAACATTTTCCTCAAAGTTTATCGAATTAGTGAATTTGGGAAAATCCTTAGTAATGGAAAGCTAAGGTAGTGGAGTACACAATCGGGGTCAAACAACTCTAAATTCTTATGTTCATTTCTCTTTAGCATCCACAAAATTTTTAAAAACTAATTCACCCCCTCTTGGCAATTTCGATTTGATTATTTGAGCTAACATATTTTATTTCCTTGGTTTCACTTGGATAGGTGTGATGGTTTTGGTAGTTTATCAAATAATTATATTATTTGGATCTTTGAGAAATTAGTTTCTTTATTTATAATTTATCTTTTTTCCTATATAGCCTTTATGCTAATAAGGTGTAGTGGTACTTTCATCTATAACTTTTCGATTTTGGAATCTTTCTTTTCTATTTTACTTCAATCTATTATTTGAATCTCTTTTCATTTCTCTATGGTTGATTTCTTGTACAATATGTTTAGCAAGCTTTTGGTGAAATGAATTATAAAGAGAAAATTGTTAAAATGGGGTCGTAGGATTTTTTTCGACATATGATCATTCTTATAAACTTTGAGGAAAGTTTTGGTCCAAATGATTATAACTTCTCATTAGTGGCTTTTCGGGTGCATATTTATGAGGTATCGATAGGATGAATGAACTAGGAAACAGTTATCCGTATTAGACAAGTATTGGGTAACATTGATGTGATTGATTGGAATGAATCACGTGGGAGTTGGATGGCATATATTTGTATTCTGATGCATATTTATATAACCAACCCTCTTAGGCATGTGACTTTACTTTTTTCAAAGGATGATAGGTCTAAGTGTTATGCTTTGGTCAAATACAAACAATTGGCAACATTTTGTTATAAATTGCATTATTGGCCACTCAGTGGACTTTTGTGTGGTGCGAAAAGACCTTTCGAACGAAAAGAAAGAGGCTTTCCAATATGGTGTTTAGATGTGTGTCTCTCTGCTTGCAAAATCAACTACGGGTATTCGAAACCAAAGGAAATGAGAGGTGGATTTTTTTTCCAATAGAGTATTCAGGAGGTTCAACTACAAAAGATGGCGATGAATCCTTTATAGATGGCAATTCAGCTTCTATACATAAAAGGGATAATGAAAAGGAATCAGGATCCGAATATCATATAGATAGGAAAGAGTGGAGGGAAGGACCATATATGGCTTCTCAAGGGGGTGGCAATCATACTTCGATTTCCTCTTCAAAAGGAAAAGAAAAAGCTTTTTGTGATAGGAAGAAAAAGAAGAAAAGTGCATGGTTGCATTGTTCTTTGTTGTTGGGTATTTAGTGAAAAAGCCTCATGTAGGAGCAATAGAAAATGAGGGGTCACACAGTTCAAGTGGTGATACTTTCACACCCAAAATTTTGGGTGGTTCACATGGACTAATAAAAGGGGTAATTCATGACTTGCTAAAGAAAATTGATTTGTACCTTCTTTGGACCGAATAGGATCATTTCCTAATATTTTTATATCTAATAAGGCACATATTATGCCAGATCACTTTCCATTTTTTTAACACTAAAGGCTTGAGTAAAATGATTGAAAAATGAAAAGGGAATGGCTAATTTAGATTTGAGGAGTATTGGGCCTTGGAAATAGGCTATAGAGAAGTGGCAGGAGAAACTTGGAACTCTTTCAATGGATTGAACCCTTTTGAAAAATTGGATAAAATAGGCCTTAATTTGAATGTTTGGAATATAATAAATTTAATGCCCCCAAAAATAGAATGGTTTTTTTATCCCATCAATTACTGGTCTTGACGAATGGACCTTAGTCAAATGAAAATGCAAGACAATTACATGATTATCGACATGAACTTGTGGCCCTTATGGATGCCGATGAAAAATATTGGAGACATCGGTCTTGTATTGATTGGTTACAGAATGGAGATTTGAATATGATGTTCTTTCATATGAGGACCAATATTCTTTGAAAAAAGAATTAGATTACGGGATTGAAAGGCCTTTCCAGTAATTTAGTGTCATCATAATCGAACATGGGAAGGGTGATTATGGACTATTTCAATGAGCTTTTTAGCTAGTGTGTTCGAAATATTGAAGTCTATTCTTTACTGTATTGATAATTATGTGATCTATTCTATGAATGTTCAGCTAAATAAGCCACTTGAGGCTAAGGAGATCTTATTATCTTTGAAGTAAATGAACCCTAACAAAGCTTCAGGTTTTGATAGGTTGAATGGTTTGTTTTTTAAATCATATTGGGATGTGATTAGACAAAACACTATAAATTTTTGTTTAGATTTGCTACATAAGAATATTGATATGGCTAGGTAAATTGAACTATTATTATCTTGATCCCAAAAGTGGCCTAACTAGATTTATCTAAATTTTGGACCTATTAGTCTATGTAATTTTGTTTATAAATTGGTCTCAAATACATTGGCTAATCGATTGAAATTTATTCTTCTTATATGTGTAAGTGCAAATCAAAGTACTTTTATACCAAAAAGAATTATACAATACAATGCAATAGTGGCTTATGAAATTCTCCACTATCTTCGGAGTTCTATGAATTTTTCGAATAAAGGATATGCCTTGAAGCTTGATATGAGTAAAGCTTATGAAAGGGTGGAATGGGTTTTTTTGGAGGTTGTTATGACACGTATAAGATTCTCTGTAAATTGGATTCAACTAATTATGAGATGTATCTTAATGGTGTTATATTGTGTGAAGTTTGATGCTATTTTATTGATTTCTTTCGTCCAAAAAGAGGTTTGTGGAAGGGTGACCCCTTGTCCCCTTATTTTTTCCTTTTATCGGCCTTGCTTACAAGGGCCCAAGTAAATGGATTGGTTAAAAGGATTAGAGTTAGCCAAAATGGGACAAGGGTGAATCATCTATTCTTTATAGATGATAACTTTCTTTTATTTAGAATAAGGAATGGGAGGTTAGAGCTGTAACAGGCATTCTAGCTTCGTTTGAGAGGAATTTGACGTAGAAGATTAACTTGGAGAAGTCTTTGATCTATTTTAGCTCCAATACACGTACATCTTCAAGAAGTCTGCTTAGCTTCATTTTAGGAGTTCCCATGGTCGAGGATTTTAATTCCTATTCGAGACTACCATTGGTGGTTAGTAAAAATAAAACTAATGCTTTTAAATAGGTGTTAGACCACATTAATAAATGTGTTCAAATTTGGATGAAACATATTCTTTCTTATGGTGGTAAGGAGATTTTTATTAAATCAGACTTACAAGCTATTCCAACTTATACGTATTTTCTATTACTGAAAAGTATCATGAATGATATCACTAAGGCAATTAGAAAATATTAGTGGGCAAAAGTAGAGAAGGATAAGGGATGGGAGATGTTAGATTGGAAGCAAATGAGAAAACCCAAAGGTATGGGAGGACTTGGCTTTTGGGATATTAGGCTGTTTAATACTGCCCTTCTTGGTTGATCGTTATGGAGACTTTTGCACCATAAAGATACGCTTTGTTTTAAAGTCCTTTCAGCAAAATACTTTTGTTAAGGTGATATCTGCTTGAGTCGTAATGTTGAAATGTTTATAAACCCTCTTTCATCTGGAAGGTTTTTATGGAAGCTTTGAATATGCTTAATCTGAGATTTTACTAGAGGATAAGGAAATGTAGTAAGGCTCATATTTGGATGGATAGATGGGGGACAAGTTCAGAAATGGCCTGGATATAGGTCATTGTGATTCTATTCCCTATGATTCTAGAATGCCTCATTTTCTATTAGAAGGACGAAGATGAAATGAAACTTTAATTCAATATTGTTTTAATGATGAAATGTCATCTCAAATTATTCATCTACCTATTGGAAAGGCACATGAAGATGACCACTTGGTTTGCGAGCATGCCCCCAACAGTATTTATACCATGCAATTGAGATATAATTTGTTACTTCTATAGACTTTGGGTAGGGAACCTCCTTGAGTCTTTTGGAAAGAAACTTTTTGGGGGGAGACTTGGTCATGGTATTGTCCCCACGGCCGACCGATATGCACTGTTCTCCCAAGGGGCGGGTTTGAGTAGCCCTAGATATGAGGCCCTTAAGGAGGATGTTATACACACTCTTAGAGATTGCCCAATTTCGAGGGAAGCTTTAGTTTGTGTAATATTCATAATGATTTTCTTTGTATGACTTATTGTAGCGCAATTAATTAACTCGAGATAGCTATGCGGAAGATGGGCAAAGGAGCTTTCACTAGTTTTCTTGTGCTCCTCTGGCAAATATGGGAAACAAGGAACTTGTTTATGATTCAGGGGTGAAATTCATCTTCACAAGATATGGGTTTTGATTCCTCCCTCTATCCATCATGATTTCTAAGTGCATAACCTCTTTTATGTGTCGTTGTTACCTCATCATCCAACTGTGGCTCAGTGGACTCTGACTTGTGAAAATACAATCAAAATAAATGTTGACACGGTATGGAATACGGAGATGAGATATGTTGCTTATGGCATCATTGTTCGTGACCCTAAGGGAATGGTGCTAACCATTTTTTCTTGTTTGATTGTTGAGGCTTTTGACACTCTTTCAATTAAGGCTCTCATTTTGGAATGGGCTGCTCAAAAAGCCCTCAAGAAGGCTTTTCCCAAAGTCATCTTAGAGTTTGATTATGCTTTTATTGTTAATAAATTTAACAGTCGAACTCTCGATTTATCTCATTATGACCATATTGTTCGATAGGTCTTGTGTATTTGTGTAACACCCCTTACCCGAGACCATTGCCAGAGTTGAGCATGGGGCATTACTTGACTTAAATTATGAGTTCGAAGCATAAAAATTTACTTTTAAAATTTATTTCACTGTTCACCATAATGTTGTGCACCTGCACAGCAGTCACTAATTTAACTATATCCTAAGTTACAAAACTCAAAATTTAGATCTATAAATTTTCCCTGAAACTAGACTAATATATTATCTTACCATACAATTTTCAGAATATTTGGTTTAGCCAATTAGTACAGTTTATTCATTAAAGTCTACCTGCTTCACTGTCTGACGGCTCCGACCTTTATTCACTAAAAATCAATTTTCTCATTGTATGATTTTTATATAGTGTTCTCATTTGTTTCTACAGAAAATAGACTCAGTAAGGAATCTATACATATAAATTATAACTCATAATTATTTTTTTATAATTTTTAATGATTTTCTAAAGTCGGAATAGGGGACTCCAAAAACTATTTTGACCCTGTCTAACCAAAATTAAAATATCTCAGAATATAAAATTCCTTTACCCACACCGTTATTTTTCTATGAAAACAGACTCGATAAGCTTTAATTATGTATATCATTCACTCTCTAATTAATTTTATACTATCCTTGGTGATTTTTCAAAGTCACATCACTACTGCTGTCCCAAAATTATTTCATTGCAAATTTTTACTCTTTCATATTTCTAGGTATAAACTATCACCTAGGCATTCATAACACCACACATGTTCTTAATTAGAAATTTTAATAGCTAACCATCAGTCATATCATATAAACACACTCAAAATGACTAAGTCTCTATACTTGCCATAGCTTTACACGTTTCGAAATCACATAATATCGAGATGTCTGTAGATAGTGTGAGACGAACTCCGACGTCCTTGTAATCCTCGAACTGACTTGGTGGTACTATAAAAATAAGGAAAATAAAGAAAGTAAGCGTAAAGCTTAGTAATTTTACAAGTAAGTAAATAAATAACAACATTTATCATAAATAATCATACTCATAAATTTCATCAAACATTAGACTCTTTACTCGCTTCTTTACTTACTCACTTACTTGTTTACTTACTTGCTTACTTAAATAACTCATGATTATAACTTACTCCTCCCTTGCTAAAATTTCTTTCTCAACTGATAACTGAGATATTCTCAATCCTT
Source organism: Gossypium hirsutum (assembly GCF_007990345.1). NCBI lineage: Eukaryota > Viridiplantae > Streptophyta > Magnoliopsida > Malvales > Malvaceae > Gossypium > Gossypium hirsutum. The sequence goes on from NC_053444.1 coordinate 20,846,432, forward strand.
ATAACTCACTTGAATTTATTATTATGCTTTTATCTGAACTTTCATGTAACATGGTCTATTGACTAGCCCGTTGAATCACTTGGATTACTAAGGATACTCGGGTCTCTTGTCTGATAATACATGCCAAAGCTATGTCCCAAACATAGTCTTACATGGGATGTTTTCTGTACTACCAATGTCACATCCCAGATATGGTCTTACATGGGAGTTCTCATATCAGTGCCCATGCCATGTCCTAGACATGGTCTTACGGGAGACCTCTCATCTCGATGCCAACGCCATGTCTCAGACATTATCTTACATGGAACCTCTCATCTCGGTGCCAACGCCATGTCCCAGACATGGTCTTACATGGAACCTCACATAATCTCAATGATGCCAATGTCATGTCCCAGACATGGTCTTACATGGGATCTCATTCCCTTAATGTCATGACATTTGTATCTGATACATTCCCAATGTTTCAACGGGGCTTTTACCATTGATTCTCTATCATCTCATACTTAAGTCAACATAAGATATTTTCATGAAATAAATACATAATTGCTGAAAAATAACAGCATTAATAATAATTATCAAAATATTGCATTTATGTACCGTAAACTTACCTCGGTACAAAATATGGTTAAATCTATCAATTTAGTCTTCAACCTTTTCCTTTCCTCGGTCTAACTCCAGATTTCGTTCTTCTTGATCTATAATAGAAAATTTATCTTATTTAATACTTACAATCAGAAAAACAATCATTGACTCAATCTTTGGAAAAATTATGATTTTGCCCCTAAACTTTTGCATAATTACACTTTTTCCCCAAAGCTCAGAAATTAAAATTCATCCCTTATTCTTATGTTTTATGAAATGCTGAACATTTTTCCCTTCTATGGTAACATCAAATTCCCACTCTAACACTTACTTGTGAACATTAGGTATTTTTACCGATTATGTCGTTTTACTCGTTTTCACTTAAAATCGCTTAGAAAACGTTGTTTAACATAATTCCAAGCTTCATATTTTACCATAAAACATCAATATAAACACATTTCACCTATGGGTATTTTTTTCCAAATATGAACCCTAGGTTAAATTATTGCTAGAATAAGCTAAATCAAGTTATCGGGGCTTCAGAAACGTAAAGATATTAAAAACGGGGGTTGGAATCACTTACTATGGAGCTTGGAAGCTTGGAAACCCTAACTATGGCTTCTCCCCTTGCTATTTTCGGCCAAATGAAGAAGATGACCACAATTTGCCATCTTTTTCCCTTTTAATTCATTTTAATTACCAAATTACCAAAATGCCCCTAATTTAAAAATTTTCTATTTCACTTATCTCTTTCCATAAGTTAACCAATGGTCTAATTACCTTATAAAGACCTCCAATTTAAAATTTCATAACAATTGGACACCTCTAACATGTAGAACTCAACTTTTGCACTTTTTACAATTTAGTCCTTTTGACTAAATTGAGTGCCCAAACGTCGAAATTTTTGAACGAAATTTTCACGAAATCATTACGTGAAATTGTATGTCATAAAAATATAGTAAAAAAAAATTTTCCTCATTGGATTTGTGGTCTCGAAACCACTATTCCGACTAGGCCCAAAATCGGGATGCTACATTTCTCCCCCCTTTTAGGGATTTTCGTCCCCGAAAATCTTACCTGTGAAGAGATTTGGGTACTATTTCCGCATAGCCTCTTCGATCTCCCATGTAGCCTAATCAACTCCATGCCTATTCCATAACACTTTCACAAGTGCAATACTCTTATTCCTTAGTTGCTTAATCTCTCTATCTAGAATTTTTACCGGTTCTTCAACATAAGTCATGTCAGCTGAATCTCAACCTCTGTCGGTGAGATCACATGTGACGGATCGGAATGGTAACAACTTAACATAGACACATGGAATACATTATGAATCTTCTCTAACTCAATTAGCAAAGCTAACCGATATGCTAAGGGCCTAATTCTTTCAATCACCTCGAAAGGTCCAATGAAACGTGGACTTAGTTTGCCTTTCTTGCCAAATCTAAAAATTTTCTTCCACGGGGATACTTTCAAAAACACTTTGTCACCAACTTGATACTCGATCTCTTTTCTTTTTAAATCTGCATAAGACTTCTGTCTGTCTAAAGCTGCTTTTTAACAATCTCTGATAACTTTTACTTTCTCTTCCGTTTCTTTGACTAAATCAACCCCGTAAATCTGATTTTCCTTAAGCTCTGTGTAATACAAAGGCGTACAACACTTACGTCCATAAAAGCTTCATAAGGAGCCATCTTCAAACTCGAATGATAACTATTATTATAGGCAAACTCTACCAACGGCAAATATTTCTCCCAAGTGCCTTGAAATTCTAAAACACAACATCTAAGCATATCTTCAAGTAGCAGAATAACTCTCTCTGATTGACCATCGGTCTGAGGATGGAAAACTGTACTGAAGTTCAATTTTGTACCCAAAGCTTCCTGCAATATCCTCCAAAATTGCGAAGTAAATCTCAGATCTCTGTCTGAGATAATCGATAACGGAACCCCATGTAGTCTGACTATCTCTGAAACATACAATTCAGCCAACTTGTCAAGTGAATAATCCATACAAACCGGAATAAAATGAGCTGACTTCGTTAACTTATCAATCACAACCCATATTGCATCATTCTTTTTCGGTGTCAACGGCAACCCTGCTACAAAATCCATGGTAACTCGGTCCCATTTCCACTCAGGAACTAACACAGGCTACAATAAACCTGAAGGTACCTGATGTTCGGCCTTTACCTATTGACAGATCAAGCATCTAGAAACAAATTTTGAAATATCTCTTTTCATTCCTGCCCACCAGTACATTTTCTTTAAATCGTTATACATCTTTGTACTACCTGGATGAATAGACAAAGAACTGCTATGTGCTTCCTGTAAGATCTTCTGAATAAGCTCATCATTCTTTGGTACACATACTCTGTCTCTGAACATCAAACAATCATCAGAACTGATCTAAAAATCAGACTCTATTCCTGACTCATATTGAGCTCTTTTAGCTTGCAACTCACTATCATTTTTCTAAGCTTTATAGATTTCTTCGAGACACATCGGTTTAGCCATCAACTCAGCTAAAATAGAACCATCATCAGATAAAGCCAAACTGGTATTCAAAGCTCTCAATGCAAATAAAGATTTTCTACTCAAGGCATCAGCAACAACATTTACCTTACCCAGGTGGTAATCGATCACTAACTCATAATAATTAATCAATTCTAGCCATCTTCTTTGCCTCAAGTTCAAATCTTTTTGAATCATCAAGTACTTCAAGCTTTTATGGTCAGTAAATATTCGGCACTTTTCACCGTACAAGTAATGTCCAGATATTTAACGCAAATACAATGGCAGCCAGCTCTAAGTCGTGCGTCGGATAGTTTTTTTCATGTGGTCTTAACTGTCTAGAAGCATATGCAATGACTTTATCTTCTTGCATAAGATACAACCCAATCTGTTCAAGGATGCATCACTGTAAATCACAAATTCTTTACTCGGTTTTGGTTGTACTAAAACAGGAGCTTCAGTCAATAATGCCTTTAACTTGTCAAAACTCTGCTGACACTTTTCAGTCCATTCAAACTTGACATATTTCTACAACAACCTTATCAACAGGGTAGCTATCATGGAAAATCTCATTACAAATCGTCTGTAATAATCAGCTAATCCAACAAAACTTCTAACCTCTGATACATTTCTAGGAGGCTTCCAATTAACAATTACTGAAATTTTACTCGAATCAACTTTAATACCATCACCTGAGACAATGTGTCCAAGGAATCCAACTTCCCGAAGCTAGAACTCATTTTTACTAAACTTGGCATAAAGCTTATTATCTCTCAAAATCTGTAAAATGGTTCTCAAATGCTCGGCATGTTCAATCTCATTACGAGAATAAATCAGAATATCATTAATGAACACAACTACAAATTTATCCAAGTAAGGTCTGAAAATTTGGTTCATTAAGTCCATGAAAATAGCAGGAGCATTAGTCAAGCCAAATGGCATCACAAGAAACTCATAGTGACCATACCTAGTTCGGAAAGCAGTCTTCGGAACATCTGCTCTTTAACCCTCAACTGATAATAATCGGATCTCAAATCTATCTTGGAAAACACAGTAGCTCCCTTCAATTGGTCAAATAGATCATCAATTCTAGGCAGTGGATATTTTTTCTTTATAGTTACTTTTTTAAGCTGCCGATAATCTATGCATAATCTCATCGAACCGTTTTTCTTTTTCACAAAAAGCACTGTTGCACCCCACGGAGAACAACTAGGCCTTGCAAAACCTTTATCAGTTAATTCGTGCAACTGAGCTTTCAATTCTTTCAATTCCAACGGGGCCATTCTATAAGGAGCAATAGAAATAGGAGTTGTACCTGGAATCAACTCAATACCAAATTCAACTTCTCTAATAGGAGGCAAACCTGGCAATTCATCCGGAAACACATCTAATACTCACGTACCACTGGCATTGATTCAATTTTCAACTCTAGATCTCTAGTGTTCAATACAAAAGCAAGATAAGCTTCACACCCTTTTCTCAAACATTTTTTAGTAGACATAACAGAAATCATAGCGAGAGAACCATCTGACTCATCTGAATCAACCCGGATAATATCACCATTTTCACATTTCAACTCAATATATTTCTTTCCACAATTCACTATCACATCATGGGCAATCAACCAATCCATACCAAGAATCACATCAAACTCATCAAATGGCAATAGCATGAGATCAGCCGGAAAACAGTGACCTCTAATCATCAAAGGGAAACTCTTACATACTTTGTCTACTAACACATACTGGCCTAGTGGATTTGATACTTTAATTACAAATTCAGTAGATTCTATATGCATGTTCATACTAGGCATCAATCTCATACAAACATAGGAATGGGTCGAACCTGGATCAATCAAAGTAATAACATTAGTATTATGGAGAGAAAATGTACCCGTAATCACATCAGGAAAGGATGCCTCTTCACGAGCACGGATAGCGTATGTCCTTGCGGGTGCTCTAACATCTGGTCTAGCAGCTGAGTCTCTGGGCATACCCCTGTTACTTGCTCCAACTTCCAGATTTCTTTGTGGTCTGCCTCTAGTAGGAGCATTTCCCAATCTCGCACTCGGTATTACTTCTCTTTTAACTGTTTCGAGACAATCCTGAATATAGTGATCAGGTGCACCACATCTAAAGCAAGCATTTTCATTTGCTCTACACTCTCCAGGATGACGTCTACCGCATTGGGCACATTCTGGCCTAAGTGGTCGAGTACTACCTATACTTGCGACTGTAGTAGTCTGAGCTCTTGGACCCTCAAATCTTCTACCTCTATTTCGGCTAGAATACCTGGTTGAAAATTTTGATCCACTAGAGAACTCTCTAGGCCTCTTGGATGTAGACTGAAATGATCTGCTCATTTACCTTTTCTTCGTGTCTTGCACTTCAATTTCAACTTTACCCTTCTCTTTTTCTTTTAACAAATCTTTTGCCTTACAGGCTCTTTCAACCAGAACAACAAACTTTCTGATTTCTAAAACACTCACTAACAGTTAGATATCATTATTGAGCCCATCTTCAAATCTCTTGCACATATTGACTTCGGTGGACACAAATTCCCGAGCATATTTACTAAGTCTGATAAATTCATGTTCATACTCGGTCACAGTCATCTTACCTTGTTTTAACTCAAGAAACTCTTCTTTTTTTATCTATAAACCTCTAACTGATATACTTTTTACAGAACTCCTCCTGAAAGAAATCTCAAGAAATTTTCTCACTCGGTACCATTGACACAAGAGTCTTCCACCAATGATAGGTCGAATCTCTGAGAAGTGAGACAACACACTTCATGCATTCTTCAGGTGTACAGGATAATTCATCAAAAACTCTGATAGTATTCTCGAGCCAAAATTCAGCTTTCTCTGCATCATCATCTTTAGTAGCCCGAAACTCTTCAGCCCCTTTTTTTTATCTTATCAACTGGTGGTCTTTCTCTTATAACTAAACCTGCGGCAGGGGAAGCTACACGGGGAACCGAAGAATCATGAGGGGGTGGAGGTCTAACAGCCAGATTCGTACGAACGAACTCGGCAATCCAATCATTCATAGCTTGGAAGAAGGCTTCTCGAGCCCCTCCTCCCTGACTAACTGATACGGGCCTTTCACTACTATCGGGTGGCACCGTCCCTTCTGCGGGAGCGGGCACATTACTCTCTACATCATTTACACTAGCTCATTCGGGATCCATAACTATAAAAGAAAACATTTTAAAATCTTCAGAAGTCGTCACACTATCAAAATATAAGTATGGCATGTATAGCTAGACTCTTATTCACACTAAATGTTCTGAGAACCGACTAAACCTTCTCTAATACCAAAAACTGTAACACCCCTTACCCGAGACCGTTGCCGGAGTTGAGCATGGGGCGTTACTTGGCTTAACTTATTAGTTCGAGGCATAAAAATTTGCTTTTAAAATTTATTTCACTATTCACCATAATGTTGTGCACCTACGCAGCAGTCACTAATTTAACTATAACTCGAGTTACGAAACTCAAAACTTAGATCTGTAAATTTTCCCTAAAACTAGGCTCATATTCTATCTTACCATAAAATTTTTCAGAATATTTGGTTTAGCCAATTAATACAGTTTATTCATTAAAGTCTCCCCTGCTTCACTGCCTGAAGGCTCTGACCTTTATTTACTAAAAATCAATTTTCTCATCGTATGATTTTCATATGGTATTTTCACTTGTTTCTATAGAAAATAGACTCATTAAGGAATCTAGACATATAAATTATAACTCATAATTATTTTTTTACAATTTTTAATGATTTTTTAAAGTCAGAACAGGGGACTCCAAAAACCATTCTGACCCTGTCTAACCAAAATTAAAATATCTCAGAATATAAAATTCCTTTACCCACACCGTTATTTTTCTATTAAAATAGACTCGATAAGATTTAATTATATATATCATTCACTCTCTAATTAATTTATACTATTCTTGGTGATTTTTCAAATTCACGTCACTGCTGCTATCCCAAAACTGTTTCATTGTAAATTTTTACTCTTTCACATTTTCTAGGTATAAACTCTGACCTAGGCATTCATAACACCACACATGTTCTTAATTAGACATTTCAATAGCTAACCATCAGCCATATCATATAAACAAACTCAAAATGACTAAGTCTCTATACATGCCATAGCTTTACACGTTTCAAAATCACATAATACCGAGATGTCTGTAGATTGTGTGACACGAACTCCGATGTCCTTGTGATCCTTGAACTGACTTTGCAATACTATAAAAATAAGGAAAATAAAGAAAGTAAGCATAAAGCTTAGTAAGTTTACAAGTAAATAAATAACAAAATTTATCATAAATAATCATACTCATAAATTTCATCAAACATTAGACTCTTTACTCGCTTCTTTACTTACTCACTTACTTGTTTACTTACTTGCTTATTTAAATAACTCATGATTATAACTTACTCCTCCCTTGCTGAAATTTCTTTCTCAACTGATAACTGAGATATTCTCAATCCTTATAACTCACATGAATTTATTATTATGCTTTTATCTGAACTTTCATGTAACATGGTCTATTTACTAGCCCGTTGAATCACTTGGAATACTAAGGATACTCAGGTCTCTTGTCTGATAATACATGCCAAAGCTATGTCCCAGACATAGTCTTACATGGGATGTTTTCTGTACTGCCAATGTCATGTCCCAGACATGGTCTTACATGGGAGTTCTCATATCGGTGCCCATGCCATGTCCCAGACATGGTCTTACGAGGGACCTCTCATCTTGGTGCCAACGCCATGTCCCAGACATGGTCTTACATGGGACCTCTCATCTTGGTGCCAACGCCATGTCCCAGACATGGTCTTACATGAGATCTCTCATAATCTCAATGATGTTAATGCCATGTCCCAGACAAGGTATTACATGGGATCTCATTCCCTTAATGTCATGACATTTGTATCCCATACATTCCCAATGTTTCAACGGGGCTTTTATCACTGATTCTCCATCATCTCATACTTAAGTCAACATTAGATATTTTCATGAAATAAATATATAATTGCTGAAAAATAACAACATTAATAATAATTATCAAAATATTGCATTTATTTACCGTAAGCTTACCTCGGTACAAAATATGGCTAAATTTATCAACTTAGTCTTCAACCTTTTTCTTTCCCCGGTCTAACTCTGGATTTTGTTCTTCTTAATCTATAATAGAAATTTTATCTTATTTAATACTCACATTCATCAAAACAATCCTTGAATCAAACTTTGGAAAAACTATGATTTTGCCCCTAAACTTTTGCATAATTACACTTTTTCCCCAAAGCTCGGAAATTAAACTTCATCCCTTATTCTTATGTTTTATGACATGCTGAACATTTTTCCCTTCTATGGCAACATCAAGTTCCCACTCTAACACTTACTTATGAACATTAAGTATTTTTACTGATTATGTCATTTTACTCGTTTTCACTTAAAATCGCTTAGAAAAAGTTGTTTAACATAATTCAAAGCTTCATATTTTACCATAAAACATCAAAATAAACACATTTCACCTATGGGTATTTTTCCAAATATGAACCCTAGGTTAAATTATTGCTAAAATAAGCTAAATCAAGTTACCGGAGCTTCAGAAACGTAAAGAACATTAAAAACGGGGCTTGGAATCACTTACTATGGATCTTGGAAGCTTGAAAACCCTAAATATGGCTTCCCCCTTGCTAATTTTGGCCAAATGAAGAAGATGACCACAATTTACCATCTTTTTCCCTTTTAATTCATTTTAATTACCAAATTACCAAAATGCCCCTAACTTAAAAATTTCCTATTTCACTCATCTCATGTCCATTTTTGTCCATAACTTAACCAATGGTCTAATTACCATATAAAGACCTCCAATTTATGATTTCATAACAATTGGACACCTCTAGCATGTAGAACTCAACTTTTGTACTTTTACAATTTAGTTCTTTTGACTAAATTGAGTGCCCAAACGTCGAAATTTTTGAACGAAATTTTCATGAAATTATTCCTTGAAATTGTAGGCCATAAAAATATAGTAAAAATAATTTTTTTTCTCATCGAATTTGTGGTCCCAAAACCACTGTTCCGACTAGGCCCAAAATCGGGATGTTACAATTTGTGAATCTTTTGATGTAGTTAGTGTTTCTTTTATCCATAGGTCAGTCAATTATGTCGCACATTGATTGGCACGTTGGATGATTATGGGAATGTTGGTTTAGAGTTCAGTCTGGACAATCTAGATTTCATCCACCAGTTAATGTTGGATGATACTTTTTAATTTTATATAGTTAGGCCTTTTTTGACCTTTTGCTTTCAAAAAAAATGAATGAAAACTAAATAAATAAAAGGCATTATAAACACCTTAAATTGTTTTCTTCAAAGCCAGCCTCAAAGTATGCTTTATAAAACTGGTTGTAGAAAATGATGGTACTATTATCACTAAAATTTCCAACTTTCTTATCTAGTAGGAGACGGTACCCATCTTTAGAATCTCTACCATTCATAAGCAACATAAGGGAGTAATGATTAAAGCCCCTTGTTGACTCTTCAATAATTAGGATTCAAACCATATTGATGTAATTCCCTTCCCACTTCGCAACTTGATTTTTTACCCAAAAAAACTCCACCGCTCAATTTGATGAATTACTTTATTGGTACAATAATAATTGCAATCAGCATTGAGCAGGACCTTCATCCAAAAATGATACACTTATTTTATAATCTCTTTAGAAATTGTAAGATTATTAGTACATTAGTAGAATTTCACTTTGGCCCCTCTAAACATTTATAATTTACTTTTGACCCTTTAAAAAAATTTCTTACTTCGCCCTTAATGGCAATTAAAAATTATTTGGCAGTTTGTACATACAAATTTTTTACTTCATCAAATATACCTTGAATTTACTTAGAATTTCACCTATTTGAACCCCTAGAGCTAATTAAGCGAATCTTTAATTATGATTATAGTGATTAATTATTTATTAATAAAAAATAAAATACTTAAATATCCTTCACTTTACTTTGTATTATAGTGATTTTAGTAATTTTAAATAATTTCATTGATTGAGTTTATATCAAATTAATTCATGACACCAATTTAATCAATTGTTATAGGTATAGTATAGCCATCCTCTCAAAGACCAAGAATATGCTTCAATGTTAGCGGGGTTGTGTCTATGCTTAGAGTTTATTCCTCCAAAAGAAGAAGATGCTCTCCAAGCTCGGTAACTTATGTTTTTTTTATCCTGCAAATTTGCAAGGCCCTTTCTTCATGCATGATTTAACCAACTCCTACTAAAATCTATTTCATTAATTTGCCTGTCCAATAAAAAGGGTATCAATTCATGTAGTTTAAGCCTAGCAAGTATATTCACATAACACCGAGCTTGGAATTTTAAAATATTAGATTGATTGTCTAGATTCAGAAATAAGATAAATGGTATATGTGATTGTATCCACCAAGTTTATTCATGCACCTTTAGATAAATCTAGATAGCTTTAATTCTACTACTTTTCCCATTACAAAATACATAGGGATCAACCATTATATAATAATTATCCTAAAAAAAGATTCTCAAATATGAACCCATTTCTTATTTGGTATTCTCAAGGACACATGTTCTTTATTTGCCAACTTCCTAGCTAATGTGAGAGTTGAAGATTATGCATGGTTTAGTTTAGTGAGAGAATTATGGCATAGGAAATGGTGGTCAATAGTTTGTTTAGATCCTATAGAAACCTAATATCACCGCTATATGAGGGTTTTATTAAGGATCAATCCTAGATTGAATTGGTAACATTAGGCTGCTTGAAATAGAGCCATGGTTAGCGGCCTAAGTTTGAATCATACGGTCAATATTTAGGAACTAAAAATGTTCCTGTTGGATTACTTTATAAAAAAAGTAAGTTCTAGGAGACTGTATCGAAAAGCTTTGAACACCCCTCTTAAATTCACATACAAGCTTCTTAATATTTGATTAATTAATCTAATGTAAGTCAAAACCTTTGAAACCTTTCCCAATGACTTGTGCTATTCAGGAGACTGTATTAGGTGAAACCAGACGATTTTGTTTGCAAGTTGGTCAGTCGAAAATTGGTTTCATCAATTGGATTTACCTCTATAATTATAGATGGTTCAATTTGAAATTTTAGTGTCCAACTCTACTCGAGTTTTTTACCTCTATAATTATAGATGGTTCAATTTGAAATTTTAGTATCTAACTCTACTCGAGTTTTTTATTAATCAATATTATTTTTATAACTTAACAAAAATCTAGTTCGAGTTCAAGTAATTGATCATGAGAATATTTTAGTTCAATTTTTATCATAGTTTAAAAAATAAAATTTAATCAAGCTAAAGGTTAGCGTCTCGATTACATCCAACAACTTTGAATATAATTGAAGCTTATGGAAAGAGATTGGAATGAATGTTTCTCGGTCTTGTAACATTTGCAGGTGACAAAGATGATAAATGGAAGTGTACAAAGACAAGGCGGATTCTTAGACAAGAAGTTTGCTTGATATTGATATAGGTATAATAAAAGAACATGAACCAGCGGTGTCGCATTTCTAGGTAATGAAATCTGTTAAAAAGTATTGTCTGCACAAGGTTTCCTATATACCATTAGCCCTAAATAAATCCTTTAGTAAACATTGTTCCTTTTGTTTCGATTTTTTTTTCACTAATTTTCTCTAAGTCAGTTTGGCTGTACTGTTGCTTCCGGAACCCCTCGAAGCAGTCCAATGACTTCAACAATGTCATCAACATAATATTTTGCCATACTTGGTTTTTGCCCAACAGTGCAAGCAAATATCTCTGCTATGGCCGGTAAGGTAGGGTTGGCAGATGAGCGAGCAATGCTCTCAAACATATCTTCATCTGAACGATCATCTCCTATGCAAAGCAGAAAATCCGGTGATTTGCCCTTACTTCTCATGCTTGATATCAGATTTTCCGCAACAATGCCTTTGCTCAGTCCCTGCACTTCCACACAAAACAAACCCTTGTATGTAATTCACTGAAGTAATACAATTTAGAATATGCTCTCTAACTACTGGTATAAGCTTCTGAAAACACTTTGTACCTGTGGCTTAACCTCAACTATGTGTTGCCCCCTTTTAACAACAACGGGCTCATTGGCTAGAACATTCTCCAAGTGATCATGAAGCTCCTTAGCTTGGAATAAACCGAAATCTGGGTCGGCATCTTGATGGTGCCAGACGACTGCACTTTCTTTGTTCTCTATGCATGACCCATCAGTTGCCTCCATGTAAAGTTGCATTATAGGTTCAACAACCTCTTTCCAACTCAAGTCCACCGAGCGGTAGGTTTCCCATGCGGAATCCCTAGTCCACCTACCCATGGAGAAAAGATATTATCAATCAAGAAACAGAAATTGCAACATATATTGGATCATATGAGCACAAATTTAAAACGTTACCTTGTAAAGTATCCATGCTCGGCTGCAATACCCAATTTCTCACATGAAGAAAACCACTTGCTCAGGGTATCCCGGTCCCTGCCGCTCACAATGAAAACAATGTTTTTGGGGTCATCGCATAAACGATTCAAAACCGAAATAACCTCATGACTAGGCCCCTTGTTCACTGAAGTTGGAGGCATCATAGTGCCATCGTAGTCCAAAAGGATCAATCGGCTACTGGTTATCTTGTAGGCAGAGTTGAGAGTATCCCCTAGGAGCTTCCTGAAGTTAGGCTCCAAAGCAACAAGCCTAAACGCTAAACCAAGTCCAACTCTCCAATACCTCTTGTGATAATGATCCCTACAAGCTCTCACGAGGTCCTGATCAAAACTCCGAGCCCAATAAGCAACATCATGAGAGCTAATATACTTGTAATGTTTCTCATGGCGCAAATGTTTCTCCGTCTCCGACAAATCAATGGCTCTATACATTGCATTAGCCATTTCATCAATATTCCATGGATTGACACGGATTGCCCCACTTAGAGAGGGTGAGCAGCCAATGAATTCAGAGACAATGATAACACTATTCTTGGGAGGCGAGTTTTCATCGACCCCCAATGCCCTATCTAAAGCAGGGCAGCCCTGTCTACAAACAGTATACTTGTATGGCACCAAATTCATCCCATCTCTTACAGGAGTCACCACACAAAACTCGGCAACTGCATAATATGCAAGCTTCTCTTGTGTAGTGACAGGTCCCTTAAGGAAAACTATTGGCTGGTATCCAGGTTCCCCATATTTGTTATTGACCTCCTTGGCAATGCTATTGGCCTCATCCAGAAGTTGTTGCACATCCCGGCCTAAACTCCTCGCCGGGTTTGTAATCTGTACTAACACCACTTTGCCCCTCAATTCCTGATTCGTTTCCAAAAGCTCCCCATGGCTGAAAATTTCTGAGGAATTCCCTTAAACAAGTCCAAATCATCGACGCCAACCATCATAATTTTCCCCTCATACTTATGCTTCAGCTCCTTAGCCATCCTAAGGGTGCTTTCCTCGGACATCATAGATTCAAGTTGCCCCATATGAATCCCAGCAGGCAAAATCTTAATAGTCACAGTCCTCCCATAATATTCTAATGCAATGTGACCCCTGTTGGACTCAGAATGCAAGCCCAAAATCCTTCGACAAGAAGACAAGAAATGCCTAGCGTAATCGAATGTATGGAAGCCAATCAAATCGCAATTTAGCAAAGCTCTAAGAATCTCATCTCTAACAGGTAAAGTTTTATACATATCAGATGAAGGAAATGGACTGTGTAGAAAAAAGCCAAGCTTTACCCTATTAGACCGTCTCCTCAAGAAAGTAGGTAAAGCCATAAGATGATAATCATGCACCCAAACATGATCTTCATCTTCATCATCTCTATCCGTTACTTCCAGAACTTTATCAGCAAATATTCTATTAGCAGACACGTAAGCCATCCACTGTGAACGATCGAAACGTCCCCCATCGTTCCCCGTCATGGGCATCATGTAATGAAACAAAGGCCATAGATAGTGTTTACAAAAGCCATGATAAAACTCGTTCCGCATATCCACGGGCAGAAATATGGTTTCGCAACTGAACTTGTCGTGCAGAACTTGAGCCACCTCCTCTTGATCCGCTGTGTCTACATCAGCTTTCAACGTCCCAACGTATCTCACCTCTGTATCAGGAGGGAAAGCGTCTCTCAGCAGAGCAAGGAGATCATTCTCGTCAAATTCAAAGCACCATTCATTGGAGACCGAGTCCCTCCACGCACGTAAAGGCAACTGGTTGGAAACGATAATAACCCTTTTCCGTGGCATAGCTTGCTGATCTTCTCCGAAATCAGATATGACTCCTGATACCTTCATGACTCGCGGGATCCGATTCATGACTCGAAAATCATCGGTAGACAATAAATTTAATTGGTCTAAGCAGCAACTAGAAACCATGTTTCAAGCGAAGAAACCCAACTCCGTATGTGAAATTCTATACAAACATAGAAAACAGAAGAAGAAGAAGAAGAAGAAGAAAAAGAAAAGGAATCAAAGAACCAATACAGGGGTATTCAAAAAATCAATGAAGAAGGGAGTTTAATTCTTTGGTGTTGTTTTCTTTCTATACGTTCTCTGAGAAGGGAAGGTTGCAGCTTTAGGGTTCTGTTAAAAGGCATTTACAGAAGAGCATTATTACAAAGAAATATGAATCTTGGCAGCGATTTAAATCAAAGATATGGATACACATTCCATAAAGGAACCCAAGAAACGGAGGAAAAAGAGAGAGAAAGAGCTCTTAAGCAAGGAAAGAAGCAGGCTGAGGATAAGAACGAAAAGAGTGAGAGAAAGAGAGAAAATATTATATATGTGCGTGAGTTTGTCAAGGCATGGTTCCAACGGTCCTGATTCAATGCGTCTACACCATTATCTTCTGAACTTGGGTACATCAGGTTCTCTCCTCACTGTAACCGACTCTTTATGTCCGATCCACTGTTCGCCAGCGGTTACTTTTATTTTACTACTTCATAATTTTGTTCTTTGCCTTTAAAAATTTTTAAAGTTAAAAAAAATAAAAGCAATAATAAATGAGAGATAGGGATAAGTAAGACTAAGATTTACGTATTTTTAATGTGATTTTGGATTAGTGCTTATCGAATCACTAATGGTGCGATTACATATTTAATCATTGACATTAAATGTTAGCTAGCATTTCTTTTATTATGCTATGGGTTGTATTAATTAAGCTATTCAAATAGGTTATTTAAAAAAAATGATAAAAGCAGTGATATAGAAATCAAAATACTTAATATATTTTTATTTGATTTTTAATACACTAAGTAAAATAATCTTTTGCATTAATTTTAAGCGTGCTAACAAAATTTGTATACATTGATAAAATCACAAAAAAGAAAGGTTACTTATGATTTGAGAATTAAAACAGCATTAGTATTATATGCATCATTTATTAAGAAGTATTAAGGATTAGGTTAACACCTTCATTCTGCCATTAATCAAGGTGCTGAATTTTTGGAGCAAAAGGGACAATTATGTATTTTTTTTTATATATTTTACACTCTTAAATAGCGATAACCAAATAGAAAGGAAGATTTTTTTTTATTAATTTCGAAAAGTAGCACGTCAAAAAAAAATCAGAAAGAAACGTGTCCGAAATCGCTACACAGATTTACTCGGTCATGAATTTTCTCATCGCTGGCACGTGTAAAGATTTTAACTCTAGACGCCTATCCATCAGACTCTCTCTCTCTGTCAAAGGACATCTCTTTTTCTTTTGGATTTTTTCAAATATTTTATTTTAGAGTAAACATATTCTATTTTTATTTTATTTTTATTTTCATTATCCGTGACGAGGTTCAGGGAAAAACACTTGAACAAAGTTGTTTTTTTTTTATTTATTATTAATTAAATTTCATGTGCAATAAATTAAAGGGAGGTAGAGATTGCCAGGTGGAATTATTTTAGTGGAAATGTGGCGTGTTTGGGTTGTTAAACGAAGCCAAAGTCACGGACGTGTCTTCGACTGATGACGGGGCAGATTCGCGTATCTTCGGAGTTAGTGTTGTCAACCACTTATGAGCTGCCACGTCACTCACCAACCTAGGACATTTCTTTCCTTCAAAAATTGTTGTAAGGTTTCATAGTGATAATGGATGGGATGGGATGGGATTAGGTTATGTTATGACTTTCCAACAAAATCCATAATTTATTGTTTTTCATGTACATATTCATAATTTTATCGCTTAATCATATTTAGTATTTTAATTAAAAATTATTTTAGCATTATATTTATTTTTTTAAAAAAATTTTAATTTATATTATTTGTCAAATCATTCCAAAATATATGAAAAAGTTAACATATTTTAACTTTACTCACATGGCATTCACGTGTAAATGTCATTATTAATTTTTTTTTAACTTTAAAGTTTTCAAAAAAAAATTAATTATATTAAAAATTATAAAAAAAAATTAATATTTTTAAATTTTATAAAATTAATTAATTGCTAACTTGGTATACACGTGAATTACTCATCAACCAAGTGAACAGACGTTAATTTTTTCATCCATTTTAGGATAATTTGATAAACAACACAAGTTCAACTATTAAAAAAATAAAAATTAAATAAATAGCTAAAATAACTTTTTTATAAAGTTAGAAGGCCAAATAATTTATTATGCCATAATTTTATTGTGTTTCTCATTTATTTTAATTATTTTTATTAGTTTGATTGTGTAAATGATTTTTTTATTTCAATTATAGTATATAAATTGCATTTTTCTGAAACCACAATTATAACTTCTTTCAAAAAGAAAATTTCATAATTTTATCATGGCCTAAACATCATTTACCCTTTAAAGTATATCATTTTTTTCATTTTGATATTTATTTTGCTTATATTGATATCTAAAGTTACATTTTGTTAATCAGTTTACTCTACTATTGTTAAAATTTTGATTAAAATGTACCAATTAGAAAATGCCACGTGGCATGGTATCAAAATGTATTAAAAATAAAAATAGATTTATAAACTCTAAAAATAATTAAAATTTAAAGATAATTTATAAAATTAAAAATATAATTAGCATTTTTAGAAAGTTCCATTTTATTTTGACCGACGTAGTAGTATTCTTCAAGTTTTATATTAGAAACTTTTTTTTAAAAAAAATTTATATATTGTTTCTTTTGTGAGAAAAATATTTTAAAATCTTTTAAAAAATTCTAATGTCTAATTTTTATATTCTTCTTATTTTTCATAATTTAACTATTTTTTTCAATTTCTAAAATTTTTATTATACTTTTTTGGTTTCTTTGAAATAGACATTTTTTAAATTATTGCAATAAAAATTTTAAAATTGAAATAATAGTTCGATTATGAAGATTAAAAAAGAATATAAAATTTAACATATTAGAAAAAATTAAATTTTAAATTTAAAAAAAATTCTCATAGTAAAAAATAAATTTTAAATCTTTAAAAATATTCTAATATAAAACTTGAAAATACTATTAAATCAACGATGGACAATGATCAATCAATACTTTATCAACATTTATCAATATGGGTTAATCATCTGTCAACACTAGGTCAAAGCCAAACAATAACTTTCTAAAATTTTTAATTATATTTTTATTTTATAAATTATTTTTATAATTTTTATTTATTCTCTTAGAATTTATAAATATATTTTATTTTTAATACATGTAGATGTCACGTGACACTTTTTAATTAGATTGAACTGCCACATGACACGTTTTAATTGACCACATTTCAATCAGTTTTTTTAATGATAGTGTACTGGACCGATAAACATGATGTAACTTTAAGTACTAACTTGGACCCAAAATAAATTGAAGTACCAAAGTGGAAAAAAAATGTATACTTTAGGTGGCAACTTTAGGTACTATCCCATTAATTTCTTTTTAAAACCATTGGAATTTTCATCTATACTGTTATTTAAACTTTGATTGAGTTAGTGTCACACGTTAACCGAATATTAATTCAATTGGAAAAAATACTAATTTACTCATTTTTTTAAATGATTACTATTATTGTTTTGGTGACTTTTTTTTTGCATCCAATTAAGCCATTGAACTAATAAAATTGGCCAAATAAGTCATTTAACTAATGTTGACCGTTAGTATTTAATGACAATGCTAATGTGGCAGTGCCATGTCAACAAAAACTAAAAAATTTAAAAGTAAAAATATTTTTAAATTATTTTTAAAATAAGTACACAAGGAATATGGACCAATGGTTATCTAAGATCATTTGAATCTAGACTCACATTTATTCAGATGCATTCTAAAATTATAAAAACATAAAAAAAAATAAAAAATACATGAGCATTTATAAAAATTATTAAAAATCATAAAATTTTATACAATTTATAAATAATAATTTTTTATTTATTTTTATTTCAAATCAAAAAATGAATACCAATAACTTATATTATAAAATCAATATTAACATTTTTTTTGTAATCAAATAATTTAATCAAAATGAGGAAAATATGTTTTTTTTATAAAATTTTATGGTTTTTAATTAATTTCTTATAATTTTTATAAAATTCAATGATTTTTTTATAATTTCTACATTTTTTTATTTTTTTATAATTCTAGAATGAATCTATGGATGTTTAGATTCAAATGAACCTAGACAATCATTTGTCCAAATTTATTTTGTAATTATTTTAAAAATAATATAACAAATATTTTTTTGAATTTTAATTTTTTTTCTTTTTGCCCGCATTGCCACTTCAGCAATTGGTGTTAATGTGGCACTGCCATAGATTGCTAACATGGTATCTGTTAATGACCGCGTTAGTATTGCCATATAGTATTAATGATTAATATTAGTCAAAAAGTCTATTTGGCTAGTTTTGTTAGTTTAGGGGATTAATTGGGTAAAATTTTTTGAAGGAGCTTAATTATTTTTTTTTTAAAGTTCGAGGACCTATAATACCATTAAGCCAATTTATAAATAAGTTATTTTTCTTTAAGGATTTATAAATAAGTTCTTTACCATTACATCAGTAATTATTATAGAGTAAATTTTAAAAACCAAGTTTTTAAATAAATTGTTTTCTCACGCTCACATCATGTATATATAATGTTATTGATTATGTTAGTATCACAAGTCAACTTGATATTTAATTTTTTATAATTAGATTTTTAATAGTGAATTTTCCTGTCACCTACATGATAACTTTTTAACGTGCTATAAGAAAATAACACTAAGTGCATTTATTATTCTTAATTTAATGTATTTTCTAATTTAATTTGTTTATTCACAATTTAATTTATTTTTCCCTTTTTTTTTATTTTGTACATATTGTATATGTGTTATTATTGATTTCAAATCGTACATTTTATTATTTATTATATATTATTTTTAAATAGATACCTATAATTCTAAATACATGATTTTCATATGCATATACGTGTACTAAACTAAACTAAACTAAAACAGATAATATCCCATTCAAAATTGTCCCATAAAGGATCATTCATACAAAAAAAACATTTTTCTTTCAAAAGAAAAAAAAATCGAAGAAACATTACATACCAAAGGTTATTTTACCCAAATAACCAAAAAAAATTAATTACATAAATGACCTTGATTCAAAAACAATCACCTAAATAACTTGAAATGAACAGTAAAGTTGGGTTATGAGGACTAGTTGGCCGGTACCACTATTTTTCCTATTAAAAAATAATTTTTAGGGTTTTGGACACTAGATGGCCAATACTCATGTATTTTTTTCAAAAATTTTTTGTTGAGTGTTGGCGTATATGGTCGTCACCCTTTTGTTGGGTGAGTTTGGGCCTTTGTTGGCCAGCACTTGACACCCCCAAAAAATATTTTTTTTAATCAGATAAAAGGATGTTAGCTATCAGTGCGTTAGCACCCAATTTTTTTTGAAAAAAAACATATAGGTGCCGGCCATCTAGTGTCTAAAACTTCAAAAATATTTTTCTAAACAAAAAAATAGTGGTACTAGCCATTTACTCCCCATAACCCAATTTTACTGTTCATTTCAAATTATTTAAGTGATTATTTTTTAATTAAGGTCATTTATGTAATTAATTGTTTTTTTGGGTTATTTGAGTAAAATAACCCATACCAGAAGAGGTAAAAGAATTGTAGAGATTTTTATATTAAGAGATGAATTATATTTTGTTTTTTCTACCAAAAAAAAGAGTGAATTAGTCTTTGTATATTATATTAAAGAGTAAATTAAATTTTTTATTAAAAATTTCATCTATTTTTATAATAAAAATTGGTCCATGTATGTCACGAGCTGCACATGCAATGTCACGTGTAATTGTCTTTTTTTTGTTAGTAATATTACTTTTTTAACAATAAAATTTGATAAAATTTTACAAAAATAAATTTATTTTATTTTTATCTAATATATAAAAATAATTTATAAAAAAATCGAAGAAATGCTAAATTTTAAATTAAATTTCTGGATTGTTTCCTTTGCCAAATATTTTCAAAGAAATTTGGATATAGTTGAATAACCAACATGTTTACAATCAAAGATGATGTGGCGTCATCCCATTGGATAACGTGTCACTCAGGTGATGGAACTGCCTCGCACCAGCGTAGGTTCCTCTTGGGATGCATTAATTGGATTTTGGATAAGTCTGAAGTTCTGAGACGGATATAGAGTCATAAGGAAGGGGGGAAATGAAATAAATATCTATAATATTATTTAATTTTTACCTAAGTGATGAATTAATCTGGTATTAATTTAGCTAGAAAGATAATGAAAATACTTTTTCATAATTAAATTAAATTATATTATTTTAAAGTATTTTAATTTTTTATTTAAAAAATTAATAGTACAAAAATATAATGGGATTTCAACTTACACCAATTGCATTAGTAAAACCTTAAATTCACCACTCAACTATTGTTTTATTTTAATATTTACATTTTAATTTTATTATGCACATTTTTTACATCTATCAATTATATATCTATACTTACTATTATTTAAGTTTTTATTTGAATTGGTGTTACAAGTCTACTAAACACTAACTTAATTAAAAATTACAAAAATATCTTTTTATATTTAAAATAAATTATATTATTCAAAAGTATATTAATCCTTTCACATTTTTTTACTCTTTTAATAATATATATTACCTCATTTTTATTCATTTTCATTCTTTTATCTAGTTAATTTAATTCTTATGTTATTACCTTTTTCATCAAAAACCTTAGTATTATTAATATAAGTAATTCAAAATTAAATTTAAAGGAATATACTCTTTTAATTTATTTTTATCAAATTATAATAATTTTATTTAAATGATGCTGGAAAATCACCTATAAATATTAAATTCAAATAAAGTTCACAAAAGTAATAGAAACAATCCAATTAACCTGAAAAATTGAGATAAAATGATCTTACATTTGTATATCCAAATTATATTCGTCCAAAAAAAGAAAAAGAAAAAGAAAATAAACAGAAACTCATGTTTATAACTGGAGCCCAAATTCTAAGCACGTGGGTTGAAAAAGCATGTGGATCCCACTTTATCTATAAGAGCAATAAAATAAAACCATATTTTTAAATATTTTTTAAAAGAAAAATCTGAATGTGAGCGCCTCGGGACGGGAGCCGCTTGTCTTAAATGTTTGATAAGTTTGGCATATCGGCGGATTTGGTGGGACCCATACCATAGCATAATTTTAGATAGTCGGAACTCAAAAAAAAAAAAAAAAAAACTTCTTGAATCGTGTAAATAAAAGAAACTAATTTTAACCTATGCAATGGTCGGCAAATTTATTTTGGGTAAATTATATTGGTAGACACTCACTTACTGATAAATTCGTTTTAGTCACTTATTTTATATAAAGTTATAAAACAATCATCTAACTATTAATTTTTTTATTATTTTTGATTATCAACCTTATAGTTAATAAAAAGATGATGTGGTAACTTTTAAAATTAGCATAATAGATAATTTAATCATCAACATTTATTAATTGTGTCAATTTAGTCTTGATTCTAATAAAATTAATCTTCAACATTTACATATTGGAATAATAGCAATTTAAACCTCAACAGTTATTCATTATGTCAATTTTTCCTTGATTCTAAAAAACATTTAACCCTCGACATTTACATATTGTGTAATTTGGTCTTCTTTGTAGTTTTGCTTCTTCTTTTTTGTGACCTTTTCACCAAAAAGCTAAAACACAAATTTATCAACTAAATTTGATCGAAAATATACTAAAAATCCAAGATAATAATTTCACTTTTTCTCATTCTTTTAAAATTGGCACTCAATATAACAAAGAAAAGCAAAAGTACAAAAAAGACTAAATTACACAATGTGCAAATGTTGAGGGTTAATCTTTTTAAAAATATTGAGAGTTAAAATTACTAATATGCCAATTTTAAAAACTACCAATTTATCTTTTTGTAATAATTTTATTTTTATATTATTTTAATAATGTTATTTTGTATTAAAGTTTGTTATGTTTTCTAATGCTTATATATATATATAAAGAGAGTCTCATAATTTAATATATATATTTATAGCACCTCTCACCCGAGAAAATTCAAGCAATGGATATTACATTTAATACTAAACACTCTTTTACAATATCAAATACTTATAATTCAGACTTTAATGAAGGTCACACTACTTTTTTTAAAGACATAATTAGAATTGTAATATCTCATACTTGATTTGACCGACGAGTTCGAACTATAAAATGTCACATTCATTACAAGAGTAATTATAGTCACAAATTTCTATCGATTCAATACTCTATATATCCACTAGCATGATAATTTCATTATCAATTTATATTATATAATCTGGTCCGGGTCTATTTGGGCTTAGAAAGCTATTATGATAATCCAAGGAGAGAAAGCTATTATCATAATCTGTTCCGGGGTCTATTCATTACGATGACCGAAAGCTTCAAAATGAAAAACAATGACTTCCTCCTCTTAGGTTGAGCATACGGTCGGGAGAAAGGAGAAAAAATGACGATGACCCCTTTATTTATTATGTTTTATTATTCTTATACATATATTTATTATAAACAATCACCTACCGTCCCACTTAATCCAATATGGCTTAATTGCCATTTTGGGCCTTGAATAAATATTATTTGAGCCTTTAATCACTTAAAAACCTATAGCGATTAACTTTTTCAATTTTTATGATTTAATTCTTGTACCTTAATTAATCATTAATTCGTCAAAAGTACTTATCCAAAATTTAATCTACTTATACAATAACTCCGTAAATATTTAATACAAATATTTAAGGCCTCGATATATGAAAACGAGGGCCCAATACCTTAATTTCCAAAACCATTGACTTTAGAACCGATAAACTTGTACATTGTTTAACTTTCTAAATAACCAAAATTATTAGATGAAAATTCAATATAATAATGTAATACCCTCTTAAATATTAATAAATAATATTTATTGAATCGATCATCAAAAAATAGAATTTTGAAGCCATCGTTTTCGACACCACTGACTTTCGGGTCGTTACAATTCTCCCCCTTAAGAAATTTCGTCCTCGAAATTTATATGAGAAAATGTTTTTAAGTACTGAGATTTTATTTTCAAATCAAATTAACTCTTTTGCTATCTTTCCTCTAGATTAGTTTAGTTGTACCACATGGTCTTTCACATTCTTTCAATATATATAACGAAATTTGTATTCAAGTTATTAGTGTTGGAAAAAATGGGTTTGGAAAATGCAGCAGAAAATAAATTTAGGGAAAAATCAAAGTTTTAATTTTTTTCCAAAACAAGATCTAGGATGAGCACTTCAACCGAGTAGTCTTCTCCGTTATCCTTAAGCTCACGTCTGCCGAGTGTGGGCCCGCTTCAAATCAGAATTTTTTTCCTAAAAATTATTAATTGGGTAATTTTACAATTTCTCTAAACTTTTAGGTCAAGTTGTAAATTAGAAAAATATTTCTAGAAATTTTTTGAAATAATCTCTTTATTGCATTTTCTTTCTACAATTTTATCTTGAATTCAAGTGTGTGTAAAATAATGACCCAAGACTCTCTTTATATAGGTAGAGTTTAGATAGTTCAACAATTATTAAACTTAATCACTTTAATGTTAAATTCATATAATATTTATGAGGATAAATATTAGGTTAAATCTATTATCAAATCTTATCAAAATAATAGAATTTAGATAAACATTAAATTAAATTTAATATTAAGGTAATCACTTCTTCATACTATGGCTCCACAATCTAAAACGAATACATTTCTCGACATCAATTTCTTTGAATATTTACAAGCTTGGAAGTTTGAGTCTGTGTATCCAATAACAGTAAGGGTCTCCTCAAAATATACAAGCATATAATCCCTGGTTCTTTTAAGGTACCTTAATATATGCTTTACAGCTTGCCAATGCCTGAGACTTGGATTTGCTTGATATCGACTAACCATTCTTGTAACACCCTTAACTTATATTCGTCGCCGGACTAGGGTTACGGAGCATTACCGAAGTTTACGGTTCAAACAAACACATATTTAAAAACATTTCATAATAAATCAATAAACATATTAAAGCCAATTTAAAACATACATATTGTCCTTTATACGAGCCCTCAAGGCCCTAATTACGTGAGAAACAAGTCGGGACTAAATCAGAAACTCAAAGAAAATTTCAAGAAATAAGGAAAATTTTTCAAACTGCAGGAAATAAATTTAGGGAAAAACCAAAGTTTTAAATTTTTTTTTCAAAACAAGATCTAAGATGAGCGTTTCAATCGAGTAGTCTTCTCTGTTATCCTCAAGCTCACGTTTGCTGGTGTGGGCTCGCTTCGAATCAGAAAATGTATTCACAAAAATTACCAGTGGGGTAATTTCGTAATTTCTCTAAACTTTTTGGTCAAGTTGTAAATCAGAAAAATATCTCTAGAGATTTTCTAAAATAATCTTTTCAGAGAATTTTCTCTCTACAACTTTCTCTTGAATTTAAGTATGTGTAAAATAATGACCCAAGGCTCCCTTTATATAGGGAGAGTTTAGAGAGTTCAAATATAAAAGTTAAAGGATAGGAAACTAGAATCAAATCCGGTGTTTCTCCTAAACCTGACTAGTTTGCTCCGGTCCTCCTTCTCTACTCATTCTGTTGAACCGAGACTTCTATAAGCACTTGAATGCTGCTACCCAAGGTGGTTGAAGGGCTCTTTCCAAAAGGAAAATCAAAAATGGAATAAAAGGGAAAAATGAGAAACAAAGGGAGGTTTGGAAGAAAGAAAGTGAGTGAAAGGGAGAAAGATGTGTAGAATGAAAGGTGTGTTGAATGAATAGGTGAAGGGGGTATTTATATGTAGGATTGGCTGCTAAAAATAGTAAAAAAATCAGCAGCCATATACCCCCCCTTGGCCGGCCACACATGTAGCAAAGTTTGAATGTTTCAAATTTTACTAAATTTAGCTTAGGGCAAATCTTTAAAAGCACAGAAAGTGGAGGGGTTTGAATGCGATTTCAAGGAGACTTCAAAGGCTGATTTGCAAGTCAATAAATAAGCTATTTTGAGTTGATTAGGTCAGCATGTTGGACGGTTTTGCGCAGCCCGAATGCTCGGTTGGATCAGTCTCTCGTATTAGCACAATTGGGCCTCCTTTCCATAATACAATTAATAACAATTATTTAACCCAAAATAAATTGGATAATAATTAAAATTAATTATATTATGTATTAATATTCATAATTGGACTGTCTTAGGCTGAAATATTAATTCGCCTTGATGCTTCAAAAGTTGCTTTTCAATTTTGCGCCTCTAGTAGTGCCTGCCGAGCCAATTTTCACTATTGGTGTAAATCCGTCGAAAATAAATCAAAATTTATGAAAATTTATTATAAAATAAATTAAAAGTCAATATGTTAATAACTTGAGTTCAATTTACTTATTTTATAATTATATTGTAATTTTCGACAAGAATTACTACGAAATTGCATGAATTTGAGTTAAAAAAGGCATGAAAAAGTCTATATATTTTTGTGTTTCCACACCCCCAAACTTAATTCATTGCTCGTCCTGAGTAATATACAAATTGAAAAGAATTTCTTGGAAACACCTTTGAAAAATTCTTTCAGAAAATATTCTTTCCAAAATTATGAATTTAGTATACTTATGCTCAAGAACAAAAAAATTGAGATTTATACTACTTAAGTATACATATCGTTCAAATTAATCTAAATTATTATTACGATAGAAAAATTGGACTAAATGCATTCTCAATAAAGACATTTTAAATTCCTACTAATTTGATTTTATTCCCTTATTTAAGATTAAGCTGCAATCATTAAGTTTAATTTATGCCTTCATATGTTAAACATAGCAATTTCTCTCCACTAATGTAGGTAGCACATAAACTTGAATCAATAGGTCTTTTAAATAGGTTGTAACATGGCTAGGCTAAGTGTAGGTAAAAGATAGATGATTTTAGGCTAAAAATCCTAGACTCAACTTGCATTGGACCTTCGGCATAATTACCTTCAATACACCAACTCATTTTGCTTTTACATGCTCTTCTGTACATCTATTTCTTTCGAGTATACATGCTCTCTCTCTTCTTCTTTTTTTCTTACGAGCATTTTTTGTATGTACTACAATTTTTTGAGCATTTGATACTTCTTTTCAACTCCTCCAAACTTATTTTCAAAGAATATTCTGAATAGACTGAGTCTAGTGTTTGGGACAATTTAAAGATAATTATGAGAGACGTGATGGCTAAATATTGCAAAGGTTTAAAAAAATTAGGCCATATAGCTCAAAGTTGGGTTTCAAGGGATAATAATTCATCAAGGTTGGCTTGAAAGGCTCAAATGCTCCAAACAAAAGTTTGCCTAAATCATTTTCAACATTCCATACTTCTTAGCATTTCGCCTCAAGAAATTACTAAGTCAATTCTAGAGACTTAAACTTTCATGCATGCCTAGCTTTCCTAAAGAACTAAAAAAGTTTTATGGTATGATTTACATACTTTATTAAGAGTACATTTATGTCATAATTTAGCTAACATAAAAATTATTGAGATAATAGAACTTTATTCATACTAAAGTTTAGCATACTTAACAAAATTTTAAAATTTTGAACAAAATTTAACCTAACCATAATTAAAAGGAAAATTTATTCTGAGAGAAAATAATTTCAAATTTTTGGTCCACTTACTTAAGGTAAACAATGTCCTCATTGTTAGAAGTGAATAGCTACGATACACTTCGTAGGATTCTAGAAAAGAGGAGGTGAGTCAATCTAGGTGATTGTTGTTAGATTGACTAAATCGACACATTTTATTTCGGTCAAAATAGATTTCTCACTTGAGAGATTAGTGGCATTATATGTATTTGAGATTGTGAGATTACACGGAGTTCCGACAACTATTATTTCAGATCAAGATTCGAGATTTACATCGAGATTTTGGAGAAAACTTCATGAGGCTTTAGGCACTAAGCTTAATTTCAGCATAATGTTTCATCCTAAGACTGACGGGCAATTGGAACGAGTGATTCAGATTCTGGAAGATATGCTAAGATGTTATATACTCGAATTTGAAGGTAATTGGGAAAAGTACCTATCGTTAGCTGAATTCGCATATAATAACAGTTATCAATCTAGTATAAAAATGACATCGTTTGAAGCTCCTTATGAAAGAAAGCGTAAAACACTATTTAGTGGTCTGAATTGAGTGAATCCAAAATGGTGGGAATTGATTTGATCTGAGAAACTAAAGTCTAAGTTCGAGTTATTCGAGATTACTTGAAAACTGTATCTGATTGTTAGAAATCATATGCGAATTTGAAAAGAAAAGATATAGAATTTACTGTTGGCAATCTGGTATTCATAAAAGTCTCACTGTGGAAAAAAGTGTTACGTTTTGGAAAGAAAGGAAAGTTGAGTCTGAGATTTGTCGAACCATTTGAAATTGTTGAAAGAATCGACCTTGTAGCTTATAGATTAGCTTTGCCCTTTGAACTCGAGAAAATTCATAATGTGTTCCATGTTTCGTTGCTAAGACGGTACATATCTAATCCTTCGTATGTGATTCCTCATAGTGAGATTGAGCTACAGCCATATTTGACGTATTTAGAGGAACCAGTGAGAATTTTAGCTCGAGAAGTCAAAGAGCTACGAGATAAACGAGTCCCATTAGTAAAAGTCTTGTGGCATCATCATGGTTCAGAAGAAGCTACTTGGGAAACAAAGGAATCAATGAAACTACAGTATCCGAATCTATTTTCAGGTAACAATTTCGAGGATGAAATTTCTTAAGGGGGAGAGTTGTAATAACCCTATTTTCAAGGGTGACAGAACAGTGGTTTGGGACCACAAATTTTCTTCGTGTCGACTCGTAAATATTAATTTTAGAATATTTATGGAGTCACTGAAGTTATATTAAAATTTGGTTTGTAAATATTAACGTTTAGATAGCTAATTAAAGGAAAAGGACTAATATCTAAATGGTGCAAAAATTAGTAATTATTGTATTTAGTTGATTAAATAGCTTGAAAAGTAAATGAGGAGGGACTCAAGTAGCAAATATACCTAGTTAATGTAGTGGGACGACAACATGGTTAAAATTGATTAAAAATTATTTGATCAATGGCAATTTTGTAAATAAAACTAAATTAAAACAAAATTAAGTAAAATAAATAAGGTTGCTTCTTCATTGTTATCTTCCATAGCCAAAACTTGAAGGTTGTTTAAGGTAGGAGAATCAACCAAGCTATTTACCTTGCATGTGAGTGGTTCTCTTACCCATTTCTTATAATTTTTATGTTTTTGAGATCGTTGCAACTAGGTCCAACTAGCCCGTACCTTTGTTTTTTATTCTGTTAAAAGTTTTGAAAGTTTCCATTGTTTTATATTGGATTTTTTTATGAATATCATGTATTTGGAGCTTTGATTGTGTTGTTTGATGATTTTGTAAATATTTTTTTGTTAGATTTTGATTTTAGGATTAAATTGTGAAAATGTCAAAATATTAGGGTTTGATAGTGAATTTAATAATTATTAGGGACTGTTTAAGGGACTAGCATATTTAGATGGAATATTGATTTGAGAAAAATGGTTAATTTGATGAATTTTGGGCTAATGGACTAAATTGAAAAAAATGTAAAAATTTGGGGTAATTGTGTGAATTTGAAAAAAATAAAAGGGAATTAATTTTAAAATGGATTGGAATGTGAAGTGTAAGCTTATACTAGAGAATTTTATATTTTTAGATCAAGATCTCGTAGATACCTGTGGAAAAGGAAAAACAGCGGAATAGTCCCTGAACTTCTACAACTACTACAATTTAGTCTAGGTAAGTTCTTAGTGTTATAATTTAACATCTATATGAATTTTTGAATAGTATAACATAATATAAAGTACATATATTTAATTGTTGATAATGAGTTATTATTTGAGATAAGATATTGAAATTGATTGCTCGGGTTGGATTGAACGTGGGATAGAGTACAGTCGTGATATGGCATGTTGTAAGGGATTAGAGTGAAGACGGATTAGAGGGAGGTATATATTTATTTCTTGAGTAAACTCAGGCTTAACATTTATTGTGAACTCTCGTGTTTTACTTTCCGTTTGGCATGTTACGGTTGGATTAGCTCTTATGAGCATTGGCGTGTTACAGTTGGATTAGCTCTTATGAGCATTGGCGTGTTATGGTTGGATTAGCTCTTATGAGCATTGGGTGTTTCAGTTGGGTTAGCTATTATAAGCATCGGCATGTTATGGTTGGACTGACGATGTACTCTTATCCGTAAGTCGTTCTTTGAATGAAAAATCTCGGTAAATTAACCTGTTTAATGAATTTGAAAGATTTGTTATATATTGAGTATTGATTTGAACATAAATGAATTTATTGGTTGAAATTATGGATGACAGGTAATTCTCATGGTTGATTATTATTGTTTGAATTGTTGTATTTAATTCTGTAAGATTTATCATTTAATACGTCAGACTTACTAAGCTTTTTTAAGCTTACTTGTGTTTCGGCAGGTTAGACGATCGGATTGGCACTCGAGTCACACTATCCAGCTTAACTCGGTAGTTTTTGAAACGTTTATTCTAGATTATATGGCATGTAATAGGATTGATGTTGATACGAATGTTTTGGAAATGTAAATAGTTAAGTATGAAATTGATTGTATAAGTTGTTTTGGTTGATACCTAATTGGTACTTTTGATGTCTTTATATTATGTGTTAAAGTGGCTATGTGATGCTTTTTTGAATGGCCAATTTAGTAGATGGTGAATTGATTATGGTATAGCTTAGATATGGTATGTTTGAAATGGAGTTGAATTAGATGTTTAGGTGAGTAAGTGATAATTTGTGTTTGAAGATTTGTTTTGATGTATAATTGTATATATTTATGGTACCAATGAGGGTACATTAGTTAGGCACTAAATAGGTTGATTTGGTATATTTTTTGCTTGTATAATGTCACTTTGAATAGGTGTTTTAGTTGGTATTTGGGTTTCTTAAGGTTCAAGTAAGTCTGGAATTGTAAACTTGTGGTTCAAGGTTCATTTTGGGTCTACACAGCCTGAGACACGAGCGTATGCCTTAGCCATTTATGACACACGGCCATGCGATACGGCTATGTGTCCCCTGTAAGTTGTTAGGGTTGCATTTTGAAAGTCACATGGCCTGAGACACGGGCGTGTGAACCCTGCAATCCAAAATTTTCAACTTTTTCTTAAACTTTCCAAATGTTTTCGATTTAGTCCCGGATTTTCTTTATGGTATTTTTTAGGGCGTTGAGGGCCCGATTAAGGAACACTATGAATTTATCTGAATGAAATTATATTATGATTGCATTGAAGTATGAATTGAATAATTTACTATTCTTTTTGTTCGGTAATGTTTCGTAACCCTATTCCGGCGACAGATACGGGTTAGGGTGTTACAATACGTATCTCCGAATACTGAAAAATCATCCATAAAGACTTCCAAATATTTTTCAACCATGTTAGTAAAAATAGATATCATACATCTTTTAAAATGTAACAGGTGCATTATATAATCCAAATGGCATGCGTCTAAATGTAAATGTACTGTACGTGCATGTGAATGTTGTTTTGTATTGATCCTTTGGCGCTACTATGATCTAATTATACCCTGAGTATCCATCGAGAAAACAGTAATAGCCTCACCCCGTGAGTCTATCCAGAATTTGATCCAAAAATGATAAAGGAAAGTGGTATTTCCTAGTCGCTTTGTTCAATTTCCAATTTGATGCAAATTCTCCATCCTGTAACCATTCTGGTTGGAATGAACTTGTTGTTTCCATTTTCTAAGACCTTGATACCTCCTTTCTTTGGCACGTACTAGACCAGACTTACC
This sequence comes from Gossypium hirsutum, assembly GCF_007990345.1. Taxonomy (NCBI): domain Eukaryota; kingdom Viridiplantae; phylum Streptophyta; class Magnoliopsida; order Malvales; family Malvaceae; genus Gossypium; species Gossypium hirsutum. The sequence continues at coordinate 20,877,877 of NC_053444.1, forward strand.
CATGAGCTATCAGAGATGGGGTAAATTATACCTGCATCTAACCACTTAATGATTTCCTTTTTCACTATGTCTTTCATTATGGGGTTTAGTCTCTGTTGTCCATCAATCGTCCCTTTCTCGCCATCTTCCAGGATGATCTTGTGCGTGCATACAAATGGACTAATGCCATGAATATCGACTATGGTCCATCTGATAGCCTTATTGAATTATTACAATATTAGGATAAGTTTCTTTTCTTGCTTTTCGGTAACTCTACTAAAACAATCACAGACAAAGTAGAAGCGTTACCTAAATAAATACATTTTAAATGTGAGGGAATTAACTTCAGTTCTAATTTAGGTGGCTCCTCAATTGATGCTTTTGGCTAATCATAATCTCTACTTTTTAACTCCAAAGGCTCAAAGCGGGATTGCAGATTAAATCCCCTTTGATTAGCTTCTAGCAAAGCTAAGTATTCCTCCCCCTCTTCATCACTTGGAGGGTCTGACATCAAAACTTATTATAATGGGTCTTCAATAGAGTTGAGTTCCCATTCTATAGCTAAATCCTTTAACTCCAATACTACAGAACAATCATCAACAGTGTCAAGAAATCGCATAGACTTAAAAACATTAAATGTTACCTAATCATCCTGAACAAACATGGAAAGTTTGCCTTTCTGCACATTAATAAGGGTCCTTCCAATTGCTAGGAAAGGCCTTCCTAGGATTATTGACACCTTTTTATTTGCTTCAGAGTCTAAAATAACAAAGTCAGCAGGGAAAATAAATTTGTCTATACGTACCAATACACCCTCGATTTTTCCTTTTAGATGTGCTAAAGATCGATCTGCTAACTGAAGCGTAACCGTAGTTGGTTTAACTTCACCTATCCCCAACTTCCTAAATATTGACATGGGCATCAATTTAATGCTCGCACCCAAATCACATAGTGCCTTACCACAATACGTTGCTCAAATGTTGCGAGGTATGGTAAAACATTCAGGGTCCATCTTTGAGGATAGTTTGTCTTAAAGATATGCACTACATTCTTTTGTTAGGGTTACCGTTTCAAATTCTCCAAGTCTCTAATTTTTTGGACAGGATATCCTTTATGAATTTGATGTAGTCTGGCATCTACTTAAGTGCTTCTACCAACGGGATGTTGATATGAATTTGCTTGAGTACAACTAAAAATTTCTTGAATTGGACTTCTTATTTTTTCTTCTGAATCCATTGAGGGTAGAGTGGTGGAGGGTTCTTTATTGGAACTGGTTGATTTATCTTTTGTGGCAATTTTCACAACATGCATTAATAGACTATTTTAAATTAGCCTATCATATTTTCACCATGTCTCATATCAATCCCTATTTAATAATTTCTCATGCAATTGGCAAAATTGGAGAATGAAACTTCCACATACTCATGTACACACATAATAAGCATAGAATATGGAAATCAATTATTTTTATGACTCGGTTTTGTGGTCCCGAAACCACTTCCCGACTAGGGTCAATTTTGGGCTGTCACAAAACAAGTAAAAGATTAAGTGAGGTAACAATATATTTCTATATTTAAACAGTTTAATCACAATAATCTTGCAAGTTATGCAAGGCTAATGTACCGTTTAATACCGTCGCTAATTTAACCGTTAGCTACCTTAGAAGATTAAACATGCAGTAATTAAGTATTGTGTCAATTACTTACAATTTCAACACGATTAATAGTTAATTCATTAGTTACCTTCCAATTATAATGCACGTATAACATAATCGTGGTTTTACTTAATCAAACAATTTACCAAGACCTATAACAACACAAACATGATTTTAATAACTTAAGTAGACAAAATGCAATCAACCTAACACAAATTAAATTTAAGCCATGTTAATTAAATATAACATAATGACATAAAAAATATTCATAGACATGTTCATAACAATAACAATAAAAGTTAAAGGATAGGAAACTAGAATCAAATCCGGTGTTTCTCCGAAGTCTGACTAGTTTGCTCCGCTCCTCCTTCTCCGCTCATTCTATTGAATCGAGGCTTCTATAAGCACTTTAATGCTACTATCCAAGGTGGTTGAAGGAATATTTTCCAAGAGGGAAATCGACAATGGAAATAGAAAGGAAAAATGGGAAACAAAGGGAGGTTTGGAAGACAGAAAGTGAGTGAAAGGGAGAGAGATGTGTAGAATGAAAGGTGTATTGAATGAATAGGTGAAGGGGGAATTTTTAGGTGGGATTAATTGCTAAAAATAGTAGAAAATTAGTAGCCATATACGCCCTTGGCCGGCCACACATGTAGCAAAAAATCAAACTTTGCTAAATTTATCTTGGGGAAAATCTTTAAAAGCACAGATTGTGGAGGTGTTTGAATGCGGTTTCAAGGAGACTTCAAGGCTGATTTGCAAGTAAAAAAATCAGCTATTTTGAGCTGATTAGGTCAGCATGTTGGATGGTTTTGGGCAACTCGATTGCTCGGTCGGATCAGTCTCTCGTATTAGCACAACTGAGCCTATTTTTCCATAATATAATTAATAATAATTATTTAACCCAAAATAAATTGGATAATAATTAAAATTAATTATATTATGAATTAATATTCATAATTGGACCGTCTTAGGCTGAAAAATTAATTCGTCTCGATGCTTCAAAAATTGTTTACCGATTTTGTGCTTTTAGCAGTGTCTGCCAAGTCAATTTTCACCCTTTATGCAAATCTGTCGAAAATAAATCGATATTTATAAAAATATATTATAAAATTAATTAAAAGTAAATATGTTAATAATTTGAGTAAAATTTAATTATTTTATAATTATTTTGTATTTTTCGACAAGAATTACTACGAAACTGCATGAATTTGAGTTATAAAGGGCATAAAAACGTCTATATTTTTTTGTGTTTCCACTTCCAACAAAAAAACAAAACTTCTTGTGCAACTACGAAAAAAAAGTCAATTTTTAGGTTTTGCATCTAACTTATTTGTGGAAATATGATAATTCCCTTCATGAATTATTATAAACCAAATCGTTGGATTCACGGGTTACTTGATCTTCCGCTTCTAGGCCCAAGCCAATACCTCCAGGAATTTGAGAAATTTTATGTTGCATGATACCTGGTTATACATCGACAAGAAAGAAGAAGAAAGAAATTATCTAGCACTTCACGTCGATATACTATTTGAAATTGCGTTGCTGTGTCAGATGAAGGATAGCTATATTGATTTGATATACTCTAAAAATACCTTTGGTAGAATATTGATGATCTCACAAAGATTGAGTTTCGGTGAATTCCTATTTACTGATCCCATCTTTTTCGAAATCAATCCCCTACAAGAATATGTGGAGCTCGGTATGTCTGGAAGCACAAGAGAATGTTCTTTTATTGATATTATTACCAATATTCGATACTGGGTCATTCATAGTATTACTATACTTTCCCTATTTAGCGCAGGTTGGTCATTCGTTAGCACATGTTTAGCTTATGATGTGTTTGGAAGCCCTCGTCCAAACGAGTATTTTATAGGGAGTCGACAAGAAATTCCATTAATAACTGGCTATTTTGATTTTTTGGCACAACTCAATGAATTTAGTAGATCTTTTTAGGAGGATCCAATAACCATAGGTCGAACCTATCCAATTTTTACAGTGATAAATATTAGATTAAATTTAATATTAAATCTTATTAAAATAATAGAATGTTTATCTAAAAATAAACATTAAATTCAATGTAATATTAAGATAATCACTTTAATATAAAATAAAATACTATTAAGATAAGAATTAAATAAATTTAATATTATAATATTATTTTTAGAATAGTTAATCTCAAATCAAATTCTCTGGTAGAGTCCCAGTAGGAGTGTAACCCTTCCACTACTCAACCACCGAAAACCAACTGTCGCCGGCCATTGAGATGCCGCCGTTGTAGTCGTCGACACCCTATGTCCTGTGATGCAGGTATGACACCCTTATGGCACAACGAACTTGTCCGACTACTACTAGTTCGGTCTAGGTCAGTGGCAACCTGATCGATTTGGTCTAGCCACCGATTGGATCATCGGCTCGGTTTCACATATCGGGCCTAATTCTACCAGTTTTTGAGTCTTAGTCTCGGTTTTGGGATCTCAGCCCTAATTTATGATCTCATGTTGAATTTTCAAATTCAATTACCCATTGGGCCAATTGTTTGACTTTAAAATTAATTTCCAAAAAATATCATATTAATTTTAATTAATTTGATTAATTTAATTTTACTTTATCAAAATTAATTTTCCCAAAAATCACTTAGATTTTCCAAATTAATTTTTCATAAAAATTCTTTAATCAAATTCGCCTGTTGAACAATTCTCACAACCACCTAATTTAATTCCACATCAAATAAATCGACTCAATTAAATTATTTCCAAAGTCGTATAATTTTCTTATTATTCAAATGCAAGCCGATTGAGATTTTGTTGAGCTAGCGGAGGGACCAATTAGACAATAGAATTAGGCTCTAGTGATTGCAATTATGTCCAGAAGCACCGTTCTGATAATTTGTAATTACTTAATCATGGAGTCAGTCCACTAGAAGTACCATGATTAAAAACTCCTTATTATATACTATTTACAAAAACAATTCATCCATGTTTTGTCTAGTGACCTCGTCATATGTGTGTTACCCTCATATGATATACTTGATTCCTTTGAGTTAAATTCGTTCACTTAATACAATCATATTGATACGAACTCGCCCAAGGACTCAATAGACTCCAATCAAGATCCAATAAAGCTACAAACTAGTCCAACAAATCGAGCTCAATCCAAGCATTCAAAGAAGCAAATTCGGCTTTGGTGGGACAAATATGGGAAAAAAAAGGCTTCCACCGATCGAGCTTAGGATTGCTCGTCGAGTTCCCTTGCACTTTACTTCAAACTGATTTGCCATTTATCTAGCTAACCTAGCTGTTGAATAAGTTTCAAACATTCTTAATTATTTCAGTTTAATTAACTTTGTTTTAATTTCTCTACAGCTTTAATTACATGTCTGAATGTTTTTGGTGTCATTGTTATTCGGTCATTATTTTGTCTTAGCATGCTACATATTGAAATAATGTCTTATTATATTACACATTAAAATCATGTCTCTAATCGTCCATTAAGTATGTCCAATTTCAGACAGATTTATTGCATATTAGCTAGTCAGATTTCTTAAATCTGTCTTAGTCTATAACATATTTATTTATGAGTTTATTTTGTTTTCTTGATGCTTTAACCAAGTATTTAATGTGTCTTAACAGGTTGCTTAAATTGGAGGCTAGACATTCATTTATGCGGCTAGACATACAGTCATGTATCTTGTTGATACATTGAAGCTATTTAATGAAGAACATACACCCGATTGTGCATGTATTTTAAGAGCTGCTAGGTTTATTCATTCATCTGATTTTTCATGAATCAAATAGCCCACACCTAAGTGATCATTCGACTGCCCACACATGGATTTCTCCAGATTCGTTGCATTCATTGAAAAGGAACATTCATGGAACATGGAGTCTCTTCATGGCTAAGCATGCATGTACGCCCAAAGGGGAGGAAGTGACCATTCGGATAGTGCATGAATTTGCCAAATTCATGAAGCAATTTTAATGACTGATCAGCCATCAACTCCAGTGACCATTCGGTGCCTGATGTTCACACTCTAAGGCTTTCCAAAACCAAGTGTTCACACGAATGTCCATTTGTGTGTCCGATTACCATTCATTTGCTCTTCATGTATTCAGCAGCTTCAAGAGAGCTTAATTCAGCCATTAAACACCTTTGACCGAACAATGCATTTCTAGCTTAGATGTTCAGTCTTTCTCAAAGGCTGTTTGTGCACACCAATGGGTATCTCACCAAGACTGTTCATGGATCTCAATGGACTTGTAGACCATTTAAGTTATTCAATGAATTGCTCAGTTGAATTAAGTTAATTGGCTTCACTAAAATTGTATTTATTTTTATGTACATTCGGCTAGCTCTATGGCAACTTATAAATAGCTATTTTGTAAACAACTGAAAGGTGACATATACAACTTCGCCAACTTGATTGATTTTGATATTTTATGAAATATTTCAGACCTTGTGAGTTTTCAACTTTCATTGTTCTTCGGGATTCAGTTTGACTTATCTAGTTTAGCTAATGGCGTCAAACTTTTTTCTTCTATGAACTTATCACTCATCCGAGTGTGGCGTTCACCTTATACCGTTTGGTTCCTATCTCTCTAGATAGCGGGTAACGGTTCTATCCAGCTATCTACCAATCACCTTAAAACGTTTAAAAATTGGGTCCCTAATTGCTATTAGGGTTTCATTCTTGTTTTAAATTCATTAAAACCATCTTTCCTTCAAATTATCTTTACTTTTATCCGCTGATTTAAAATATCTTCTTTAAAATATAACCTTTTGTTAAACCGAAACAAGAACTACTTAAGTTATTGATCGGGCATTCAATGACTCAATTACATCTCGTAAGTGAGTTCATATAAGTTGGCACCAGAGTTAGTTAAATTAAGTAAGTTTTTATCATTTACATACCCCCGGGTTTGAAGAAAAGCATAAAAAAAGGAATCGATATGAAAAAATTCGTGTAAAGAAGTTTTGTTCATACAAATTGAAAATACAAAAAAGGGGAGTTCAGTTTTGTGTATTTCGAACCAAAGAAAAGCTATTCTGAAAAGTTTATTTCCTGATCTTTCTTATGTGCCTTTTAAAACTATTTTCGGCCACACTCTTTAAAATAGATTTCTTTCAAGCCGACCTACAACTTACATCAATCCTTTTTTTTGCCTTTTGAAGCCGACCCACAAGTTTGCTAATAAGTCTAACGAAATCTCCAAGAACTTCGAGAGGTGAACTTGAGAGGAAAAAGGCATTGAGTGGAGCTTTAATCATTAAGAGGTAAAAGCCAATATTCGAGTGCAAACACAAGTGGAGAGCACATCTTAATTTTCTTTGAGAGAGATCAGTGAGGATTTTGAATTGGTGAGGTTCATTTTCTAATTATTTTTTTCTTTTTGTTTTCTAATCCTTTATTTAAATCATGTCCCAAGAACTTTCTGAGTTGGAATTACAAATGTGGGAGAAAGAAATGAGAATGATTATGCGATCTGAATTCCAGCAAATACAAAAGGAGTTAGATCATAAAGAAGTAAGATCGTCAAGGAGTTTAAACCTTCAAAGTGAGGAGAACGAGCAACAACGGGAAAATCTCTTCCATACCCGCTACGTGTACAAGGTAAAGTTTGTTGCGTCATCATTGATTGTGACAATTGCTCAAACGTAGCCAGCACGTCGATGGTGGAGAAGCTTGGCTTAACCACTACCAAGCATCCACATCCTTATAAGTTGCAATGGCTTAACGATGGTGGCAAATTAAAGGTTACCAAATAAGTCCTTGTTTCATTTTCATTGGTAGATATCAAGATGAAGTCCTATGTAATGTGGTGCCCATGCACACCTGCCATTTGTTGCTAGGAAGGTCATGGCAATTGGATCGAAAGGTCATTAATGATGGCCATACCAATAGGTATACATTTAAGCATCAAGGGAGGAAAATAACCTTAGTATCACTCACACCGAGACAAGTCTACAAAGATCAACTCAAGATGAAAGCTTTTGTTGAAAAGTCGAGAGAAAATGAACAAGAGAAAAAGAATGAAAAAGAACAAGAAAAGGAAAATGAAAATGAAAAAAAAAAGTGAAAGAAAAGAGAAAGAGAAAGAGTGCAAGTAAGAAAAGAACTTTGAAAAAGAGTTTGAGGATGAAAAAGAGAAAAAAAATAGTGAAAGAAAAGAACATGTGAGAAATTATTGTTTTAATGAGATTTCAAAAAGAAAAGAGACTATGAAAAAAGAGAAAGAGCCAGAAAAAGAAACGAGTGAAGAAAATGTTCAACCACAAGGGGGAATCTTTTTGTAACCGATATTGAAATCTGCCTTTTGATTCTTCTTCATTTCAAGTTTGTAAATTCCACCCATGGACAGGTTCCAACTTCATTACCTTTCTAATGAGAGACGTTTCCTATTGACTAAAAAGGGTAAGTTGGAAAGTAAAAATCATTTTGAAATCTTTGGAGGTAAGCCAGGTAAGAAAACCCATGACATTCAATCAGATTGGTACTCTTTGAATTTCGTTGACAAGTTTGCCCATGTTGTTTATCTTAAAAAAATTTCCTCAAAATGACTTGTTTTGTTGTTATACGTTGAATAGAGTTGTTGAATCTGTGTCGAATAGTGTCTTAAAATGTTTCTTTCATTATTTGTTTTGTGTTGATTCGAACAAAATTAAATTGCAAGATGATTTGGACATTATTGGGCAAAATTTAATTGTCGTAAGTTGTAAAACCCCTAACCCATATCTGTCGTCGAATTAGGGTTACGAGGAATTACCGTAAAAGACACAATTCGGGACAATCATTTATCACCTTTTATTCACCAAAGAATAAAAATACATTTGCAACATTACTAAACTCGAATGTCCACGAATCATTTATACTAGATTCGAATATATGAATCATAAGGCCATTCCAAATCAAATGTTTAATCAAACTAACACATGAAAACCAAATTCAAACCATATGTCATAAATTTATAAAATTCTTACATGTGTACCACTTAACCAACTAACCAAACATATTTTACTATTATAAAACATCATATCGTAATATATATACATTATAATTCCCTTAGCCGAAACTTGTGGCTATATAGTAAGGCATTTTGACACCTAAATAAACATCAATTATATGCCACTTTCATATACTCAACTTACAACAATACATCCATTATATTAACTTACCCACTTGCGCATATTTAAACCACAACTAACCATATCAATTCATAACATTAACTAATATCAATATAAATTATTTATGATCTTTGTACATGTACAGATTAATTTAAGCTGAACTATATCATATGACAAAATGGGCAAAATTATACAAGTACATACAAGCAATTTCTAAATGACCGAATTTTAATTGTAAAACTAACCATTTCATACACTGCCCACTTGACTATACTTAACCATTTTCTAATTTCAATAATCAAAATTAAATATGCCAAATTCATAAGCTATGTACCATGCCAAAATAAACATATACACAACCAAATCCATTAATCCAATATTCGGTTTAACCTCCAAAAATTATTCATGCCATTTTCATCTTGAACCGTACCTAAAAACTCACTCATTCAAGCATATAATATGTGCATGCTTAACCATTATAGACCGATTTAGAAAACCTTTACACAATCGAACATAATTCCATCAATTTACCTCTTCACTGAGTCGAAACACAAAACCAACCACAATTGCAAATCAAATCATGTATCAAGCTTACTAAATGAGCTATTTATAAATCATTCATATCATTACTCAACCAAGACATATATCCAAAACACCATTCATACTTGTCTTGGAACATACTTACCAAAACATGTGTATACCATGACCAAAATTACACAACCATCAAATAACTTATTAATCAAACCAAACCATATAACCAAATACCACATATATATACACCATGAAATATATTTCCATAATAAGCTATGGCCATGACTGAATACACATAACATTAATATCAAGATTAAGCCATTTTCGCATGGTTAAATATATACACATTTCAAGACTAAACAAAACAAATGCTAGCCTATACATGCCATATGTTCAAAGTTTCAAGCTTTTAAAATACCGAAATAGAGATAGATAGTGTGACAGACTTCCTTGACAATCCCCGAGCTCGTAACTAGCTTTCCAAAAATCTATAAAACAACGAACAAACACACACACAGTAAGCTTAAATCTGCCTAGTAAGTTATAAGCAAATAATTTATCAAATGAACATTAGCATAATGATATCAATATGGCCGAACATGAACAAACCCATGCACATAATAGTCACACCTTTAACATGTATAATTCATATAATCATCTCAAGTGTTATACTTACCTATTTTCATGAACATTTAATTTCGCACGTACCTGAGCCATTTAACTCAATTTCACACTCGATCTTAACTTAACACTGCTCATTGAACCATTCGAAATTAATAAGGATACTCGGATAACTCAAAAAGTTCGTACAATCCCTACGTCCCAGACGAGGTCTTACATGTAATCAAATATCGATGCCACTGTCCCAGACAGGGTCTTACACGTAAATCTCAATTCGATGCCAACGTCTCAGACGTAGTCTTACATGAAATCACATATTGGAATCCTATGACATGACATATATATCCTAACTATTCCTATGGTTCGTACGCGGCTTTCAGACGTCGTAATTCGATCGATTCAATCTCGTATCTACTTCTCTCACACTTATATCAATTCAGCAAACTCATATATAGTTACAAAAATTCAATTCGGCACAATGAAATACATTTTCATATAAATTAACAACAATTATTTACTTATGAACTTACCTCGTACGGAGACGAACGGACCGAAACGACTATTCGACTACTTTTGATTTCCCCACTCCAAATCCGATTTCTTTCTCTCTTAATCTAAATTAATTCGAATTTTATTTTTTTAATAACATATTCAATCAAATTCATCTAAAAATACACAATTTGGGCAATTTTCATTTTAGCCCCTAGCATTTCACATTTTCACAATTTAGTCCCTATTTCAAAACAACACAAAATACTCAAAATTTCACTAAACCCATGTTAGGTCGAATTCTCCTTAGGTCCCTAGCAGCCCATTTATTTCATTTATTTCACATTTTGACCCTAAGTTTACATATTTCACAATTTAATCCTTAATACACATTTTTATCAAAAATTACTTAATTAAACATAATAATCTAACAACATATATTTATTTTTCATCATCAAACACAAAAATCATCAAGCTATCAACAATGGAAAATATCAACTTCATCATCCAATCAAAAAATTAAAGCATGGGCTAGCTAAAACATGAAGCAACGATCTCAAAAACGTAAAATTATCAAAAACTGAACAAAACTCATACCTCAAAATTTAAATTCAAAGTGTCCAACCCTTAAACAAAGTAAATGGCTTCCTTTTCTTCTCACATTCGGCCATAAAAGATGAACACCCACTAACTGAGTGATTTGTTTTATTTATTTCTTATTAATATACCATTTACTATTTAAACATTTGTAATTTAATTAGAAAACCATATAACAAAAGCCTATAACCATCCACTACATTGTTATATGGTCAAATATCCACTAAAGGACTTCACCTTTAATTAATTAAAGCAATTTAACACTTTAACAAATAGCATGATACTTTTTCATTTTACGCGATTAAGTCCTTTTTTTAAAAATCGAACACACAAACGATAAAATTTTCACACGAAATTTTCACACACATAAATTAACATGGTGTAGACACCAAAAATAATATTAAAATATTATTCTAACTCAGATTTATGGTCTCAAAACCACTGTCCGACTAGGGTCTAAACCGGGCTGTTACATAAGTCAAAGAATTGTCACAAGATAAGCTTAATTTGTTCGATCTAGAATGCTACATGAATTCTTTAATTCCATGTGCAAAAATTTTGCGGATATCATTGTCTATTCAAGGAAAATTTGAAAGTTTTGATTGTTTTTAAATACATGTGCCTAAATCTTATTTGTTTAATATTTGTGAATTTTTGTTGAACGAAAAGTTTTCATTGCATTCAAAAACAAGCGATCAGAACCATGTGTTTAAACCCGGAGTATGTTTTCCTAGGTTGTTATTACGAGAAGGTGAGCATCTTAGTTCTATCTTGTATAAACACGTTGGCCACTTTCATTTGTTCCATAATTTAATATTATTTTCGAAAATAAAATACATGAGCTCTACTGGTGTACAAAGTCAAAATCAATTCTTTGATTTCGGAGATTATCGTTCCTTATTATTGTTGAAAGGATTTAAACATGCCTTGTATGATTATAACCTTCAACTACTTCATGTCTCTTCTATGTTGATAGCCATGAAACTCTGGAGTCAGATAGAAATGGTAAGACAAAACCTTGTTTTTTATCCTGGAGTTAAATTGAGATTACATTATTTGGAATGAACGCTTGAAATTAATATGCTTATACGAATTGCAACATCTTTGAATTATTTCCAGATCGTGTAAGCAATGCATTGAAAGAAATACTTCAATTTAATTTTGTTACTGGAATTGTTCTTAACTTTCAGGTTCCAGAGAGATTTGTGTTCAAACATTTTAATTTAAGGAACCGAGAACAACAAAAATTCTTTTCCAGCAAATGGCCCAATTTAAGAATGAATCGCTTTGAAGTGTTGCTTCCTAGAGATGACGTTCTGTTCCAAGTGTTGGAGCTAATCGTTGATAACTCATATAGATTGGACCTACCAGGAAACCATCCTTTAAGTGTGAGTTTTAACGTATCTAACTTGTCTCTTGTTGATGTAGGCGACAATTAGAAGACAAATCGCCTTGAAGAGGGGGAATGATACGAACTCGCCCAAGGACTCAACAGACTCCAATCGAGATCCAATCAAGCTACAAACTAGTCCAACAAATCGAGCTCAATCCAAGCATTCAAAGAAGCAAATTCGGGTTTGGTGGGACAAATTTGGGAGGAAGTGACCAATCGGCTAGTGCATGAATTTGCCAAATTCATGAAGCAATTTTAATGACTGATCAGCCATCAACTCTAGTGACCATTCGGTGCCTGATGTTCACACTCTAAGGCTTTCCAAAACCAAGTGTTCACACCAATGTCCATTTGTGTGTCCTATTACCATTAATTTGCTCTTCATGTATTCGGCAGCTTTAAGGGAGTTTAATTCAACCATTAAACACGTTTAACCGATCAATGCGTTTCCAACTTAGATATTCAGTCTTTCTCAAAGGCTGTTTGTGCACACCAATGGGCATCGCACCAAGACTGTTCGTGGATTTTAATGGGCTTGCTGACCATTTAAGTCATTCAATGAATTCCTTAGCTGAATTAAGTTAATTGGCTTCACTTAAATTGTATTTATTTTTATGTCCATTCGGCTAGCTCTATGGTAGCGTATAAGTAGTTGTTTTGTAAACAACTGAAAGGCGACATACACAACTCTACCAACTTGATTGATTTTGATATTTTATGAAATATTTCAGACTTTGTGAGTTTTCAACTCTCATTATTCTTTGGGATTCAATTTGACTTATCTAGTTTAGCTAGTGGTGTCAACCTTGTTTCTTCAACAAACTTATCACTCATCTGAGTGTGGCATTCACCTTATACCGTTTGGTTCCTATCTCTCTAGATAGCAGGTCATGGTTCTATCCACTATCTGCCAATTACCTTAAAACGTTTAAGAATCGGGTCCCTAATTACTATTACGAGTTCATTCTTGTTTTAAGTTCATTAAAACCATCTTTCCATCAAACTATCTTTACTTTTATCTGCTGATTTAAACTATCTTCTTTAAAATATAACCTTTTCTTAAACCGAAACTAGAACTACTTAATTTATTGATCGGGCACTCAACGAATTAATTACATCTCGTAAGCGAGTTCGTATCACCTATTTTATCTTATTGTCACCATTGAGTCTTATTAATGATTAATATGATCACTGTCAACTAAGGACCATGATAAATTGTTCGTTCCAAAACAAGCAACACATGGCCATATTCCATGTTTATCAATGCACACAATGCCAATGAGAAGATATAATTAACTCTTAATTGAGCTATGAATTCCACTATTGCTAGTAAAACCATGCCATACACAAGTCATGTACCCAACATACCGGCTATGGGCTCAATCATCTTTAGAGCAAAAGCCTTCACTTATATCAAATTAAATCAGTTGCATATGCATAGTTAGTGACTAACTCGGGATTTAGGTAAGTCACACCATGAGCGTCACACGTGAATTAATTTACAAATGGATTCAGAATTAATTCATCTTGGGTCCAGTCCAATGTATCATTCTACCAACGTATACATCTATGTCTCTACCCATAGAGTCAACTGCTCCGATAGCCAAGACTAGCCATCTCCCTAATTGGAATTGTAGACAACGTAATAATCCTTCTTAGTATTTGAATCAAATGGTCATTTCGATTCTTTTACAGAATTACGGACTTAGTTAGATAATCTATTGAAGTAAGTTATCTTTCTCGCAATGTAAGCATTCTTACAGTGCAACTTATCTTCAGTTTGAACTTAGACAATCAATGAGCTAATATTTGCTTGTCACAATTTCGCTATGCATGCAAAATATGAAAGACAAAAAATAAAAAAGACAAAATAGTAAAATGTGAAATTAATTTTATTTATTTATTCATCGTTTAAATAAATAAAAAACAGTTACATGTTTACTACAATATGGGCAAATTTCCCAACAATTAGATCCATATATCAATTCACTTCATATTTCCTTTAACTCATTCATATGCTATAACTTTATTTACCTGACTCACGAGGTGTATACTGGCACACACTGGCACACGAAGTGCATCATCAGATATACCAAAGCAACTATACTAGTACACGCAGTGCATCATAGGATAAACTGAACCATCTATATTGGCACACACAATGCATCATCAGATAAGCCAAAGCAACTATACTAGCACACACATTGCATCATTAGATAAACCGAAGAATCTATACTGGCACACACAATATATCTTCAGATAGATCGAATGATTACCTATACATTTATTAGGTAACCAATTTCCAATTCCATTATAAGTTTAATCTGCATGTTAACAATCTCAATTTCATCATGTATTCACCATTCTAATACAATATGTAAGATATTTCAACTCAATTTAAAATCGAGTACCACTTATCAATTAAATCATACTATTTCTATTTATCATGTAAGGGATTAAACCTACCATTCAAATCACAAGAAGTAATTCATCATTTAGTATATACATTCCGCATATACATATGTTTAAATCTGCATTAACATTTCAATAATTTTTGAGTCTATAAGCTTACTCGAATTCATGTAGCCCTCGAGACTCGTTTTTAACCCAAACCACAGGATGTCATATTTCAAATTTCTGTTAATTTCATTTCATCACTAATTGGCTGTTTTGTTTTTTTTTACTTTACTAACCACTCTCGGGCTCGATATAGGTACATAGACTTGTCACCCCTGGTTGCCTGGTAATGATAACTTACCATCCTAGATTTCCCGACAATAATGGTTTTCATATAACATTTAGGCTCTAAGGTATATCAACTGTTTCTTTCATGTTTCGAATGATTATTAAATTATCCATTTATTATTTCATTACAAGTAGACCGAATCACTCTCTTTAGGTTTAAATTCTATTCCAAATAATCAATTACCATATGTCATAACATGCTTCAAATCAACTTTATACCAACTATCTAACGGAAACCAAAATTTAGAATTTCTACTCTATTCAATTTAGTCTGATTCTTAACATTTAGTACTCATAATCACAATCCAATTTATACAATAATTATAAACATATTTTGATCCCTAATCATGCTAACAATATAATTTTGTAAACAAGTAAATTGATCTTAAATCATAAAAATACATACCGAATCCCCATGCTACTGATTGACCAATAATGAATTTCTTGATCTTTGACTGCAGGGATAAAGCTCTAAATAGTAGCAAGAACATTCTTATTATTTTTTGAGCAAACTGAAGCTAAATTCTTTAGAGATCCGCACTAATAACATGTTTTTTAACCCAAATGTAACGCCCCATACCCGACCTGATCGTCGGGTCCGTGCTACAGTGTGCCACATTTGTTACCAAGGCATCTACAATTAATTTATATACGAATACACATCACAGTTCATATAACTTATGAGTTTATAGTAAAACCATTAACTAAATTAAATAAATACAAATTTTATACTTAAGTTCATATAAACATAAAGATGTACTAACAATGACTCAACTAGATAGGTACATGCCAAACTATTCAAAAACGCAAAAACACCAACATTGTTGTGTCTGGGTTTTTTTCTGAATGTTGAGGCCGAAATTCAAGATCTTGAATATAACGTAACTTGGGCATGGAAACCAAATCATATGCTGAGTAATCCACTCAATGATATTTCTACAAATTTATTATCAACACGAATAAGTTAATGAAAATACTCAATATTTACACCTAAGCAAAACATCTTAGTAAATACATCACTTATTCTGCTTAAGTCCATTTAAATAAGTTTCATAACTAGTTCAAGAGTATAACATGTTAGCATATTATATTCCAAATCAAGTTTATTAATTCGTCTCAATTTCATACCAACCATCCAGATCATAACCTGCTATGTATAATCTTTCACAATTGCAGTTCATGTTAACTCTTATTATCAAATTTTATATTCTAACACTGTCCAATTCAATATATCATGCTATTATTACATATATGTAAATCAATTCCATATCAACTACTTCAAGAGAATTCAATTCTTTCTTAGCATTTGATTGCAACAATAAATAATATAAAGTATCATAAAATACATAATTTAATAAACATCAAACCAAGAATTTACTCACCGCAAAATTTGAGCTATTCATATCGTAAGCATTTACTAAGTTCTCATGGACCTATTATCGAATTTGTATCAATTAAACCCCTGTAATAGTATACACATTTTTCATATCCAAATATCCATTCATATACATTTAGACCTTGTAATTTCACTTTGTATATATATTAATTTCATAATCAAACATACTATCCACTAATTTTCATTCAAATAAACCAATATACCTCAATATGGTACACAAATCATACCAATTCAATTTATGTAAATCTAACTTATAACATATAGCATTCAACCATTTATAATCCATTCAACTCTGTAGTATTTACTTCATACCATTAGTCAGTTGCTACTTACTAAACATCTATTTCACATATAGATAATTCATAGCATCAAACATTACTATTCGATACCACATATCTATTCATATCTATCATATAGTTCATATTTATCGATTTAATTCTTTTGATACCAAAAACATTATATAATAGAAACATATCATTAATTAAAAAAGTAAGTCCCATATGAACTTAATTGACAAAAATAGTGACACAGAAAATGCCGAGGACTAATCCACAAAAAATGACTTTTCCTCGTCTACCCTTCAATTAGCTCAAATCTCGTTACATTTTTTTCTAATTTGGGTCTCAATAGGGACAAAGCTAAAGAAAACGTTTATTAATGGTAAAGGCTAAAATTGCACAAAAGCATAGAACATACACTTAATTTGCTTGAGAATAAGCTCTTCTAGTGTGTTGGAGAGCCTAATTTGACTTATCAAATTACTACAGATCAAACTCCCCCACACTTAATTCTTTACTCTTCCTCAAGCAAACACCTAAAACAAAAATACATGTGACCGCGTTAGCACTTGCACAAGTGTACAAGTCAATTGTAATATTTATAGTGTTACAATGGAACACCGAAGGATTCCAAGGATCGAACCCAAAAGAAATGACGATTGAGTGACAATAGCATATACTATAGAGCCTAAGCGGCTACTGATACAATTTTATAGTACGAAAAATCATAACAAGAAAATTTTTGCAATAAAATTAAATATGCTAATCTAAGGACTAAATTGCAAAGAGTATAAAAATAAGAAATTAACCAAATAAATGAGTAATGGTGGTTGGTTGATTTCGATGTGGTTCACCGATCCTCGAACGAGGGACTTAAATCTCTTATATTACTAAATGACTCCATCTTATCTTTCGATCTCAATTTTACTAACTTAGATGAATTAATCCGATTTATCTCTCGATCTCACCGGTTAATCTAGGACTAAGGAATGGGTGCGCAACAAGATTACCTCTCGATCTCACTTGCCTTGATATTCCCATAGGGGCACCACTTCCTAACTTTTTAAGTCTATTCGATTTATCTAACTTATTACGATTTAGTCCAATTTATTATGATTTAGTCATTTGTCCAAAAATCAGCTAACCCACATCTCTATAAACGAACCCCCTTTTTAGGTTTAGCTACTCATGCTGAAAATAATGAGAATGAACATCGAAATGAAAAGCAAAAAAGCCATTAAAGTAAAGCTTAAGAAAAATATAAAAGTTTGGATTTTATGCAAGAAAACTTAAAGAACTTGAAACTAAATGCATTCAACAAGAAAATCTAAAGCTATAAGCATAAAAGGAACAAACTTTAGCTGATTGAAAGTTAAAGAAACTGAAATATATTAAACTAAAGCTAGAAATATCTTGCAACCAAGGTACAAGGATTGAAAGTGAAAATAGACCTAAGCTACAGTGATAACTAACTTAACTAACACTAAGAACATCAAGAATAAAAAGTAAATGAAGAAAAAATAAACTCTAAAACTAATAAGGAAGAAGAGAAAATGAAAACCCTAGACAAGTTGCATAAAAACTAAGAGAAAACCTAGAAGAAACTAAGGCTAAATTTAAGCTAATGTGTGTCTCTCTCCTCGTCAACAAATTTTGGTTGTTTTAGGCTGAATTATGACAAATTTTAGTTGCTAAAATTGCCCCTACATGGACCTTGGGTGATTGGTGGATTGGGTGGACAAAGACTACCTTTTTTTTGTTAAATTTTGACCCCCTCACGCTTTTAGTGTCACGATACCCAAAAGAGGATATCACGACATCTCGGGCAGTTTTGAGCCTTGGGGTATTCTGTAAAAGGTGTATATCGGGATATCATAAAAGGGTGGTCTCCGATCTTCCATACTATTGGAGGTATCATGATTCCATGATGTGTATATCGTGATACCCTTTCTTTTGGTGCCATTTTTACTCATTTTCATCCTCCAACACATCCCTACACCACTCAACCATATATTAGGCCCCCAATGACACTATTGGACAAATTGGGTCACAAATGAGTAAAAATGAGACCTTTTCACTTATTAACTTATAATATAAAAATTATGAAAACTATAAAAAAGATGCTACTTTTTTTGAGAATAAGCTCCTAAAATGTACCGAGAAAGCTTATGATCCTCAAGTAAACACACGAAACATGTAAAAGAAAAGACGAATCTTAGACCAAATCAGAAAATTAAGTCACATAACGGTAAAACATTAAACTCGTACGAGAAGTATCTCACGTACAACTTAAGAGTGATATCTAGCTAACTTGTTCATTCCTAATGTAAACATAATTAGTTCACTAAGTTAAAATGTCAATAGATGTAGAGACAATGGACAAATGTACAAGTGTTATCCATCAAAATAAATCATGCGGACCGCTCTTAGATATTTAAAAAGAATCGGTCATATTCGTTCAAACAAATACAAGTTATTTACGAATTATTGTATTGGTAACTTATTCGGGTCTGAAAGGTCTTCTAGGCTTGTAGAGTTTCGAGGCTTGTGACGTTTTGGAATTCAAACAATAGATACTCAAAATGGGTTTAAGCACTAGAATCATCTAAGCATATGACATTGTTCCCTACTCATCCCCAATTTATTTACAAGCTCACCTCTTTATTTCTCCTTCTCTCGCGTACCTTATTTCTCCAAAATGTTAGAAGGTATTACGCGATATTAGTACGTACAAAATTAATAAATGTGAATCGAAAGATTTCCTTTTTCAAGCTCAACTTTGATTTCTCTAAGGAAGAGGAATTTGAGGAAAGCTCTGCATGGGGTAGAGATCATGAGGGTTGAGTCTAGAAAATAGAGAATTTGGTAAACTGATAAGCATCTTGATCTTTTTGTATTTGTGGATTTGAGAAAGAGAAGTAAGGATTTATGAAATCTTTGAGAAAACCTCTATATGATACTGGATTCTGAGTTTTTAAATTTAAATACCTTTTGTTTAATTGGTATATAGGTTGTTGTGCTTAGCTGTCAGGACAAAGGAGGATTTGACATTTGGAAAAGCTAAGTTGGTAAGGGCAAATGGTAACTGGTGAATTTTTGTACTCCATCTCTAGGTGTTGCTGGTTTTTGTGTTGTTTGCATGTTCTACTTATATGTCTGCTCTGAGTTCTATAGTTATACATGATTATGATAAATGAGAAAGTTATGCAGGCATAAGACTCTGTAAATACATGAATGTTTGCAACTATGATCTTTGATATGTATAATAGAACTATTATCGATGGATTGATATGTGGCGCACTCTATATTATAATAGTGTGCATAATATCATGCGTGAAATGGATGCTTATAAAATCCAGAGTACGAAGGAAGTTATTTTGACGGGTTAGGTGAGGATAGAAAAATATGCGTAATGGAGGAACGGACGAACTGAAAAGGTAATTTGAGTAGCATTGGTTGGAGATTATCTATAGGATCTACGAAGTGACACCATGAAAATGGTCTACAGGCTCTATGGAGCAACACCTTCAAAGATGTTTACCGACTCTTAGTAGTCGAAAGTCTATGGTGAGCAATGTCATGATCTAGTTGTCGATAGGTACGCCTTATGGCGAATTGAAGCCTACAAGTATAGTAAGCGGGGAAGTATGCCGGGGCATATAACTGGAAACCACTGTATGATTCGCTTGGAAAAAGTCTGACATAACGGATGTGGTAGGTATGGGAATGTAGGCAAGTGTGCTGATAAAAGGTTTTGCCAAGATGCAGAGGAAGAAGGAGCATGTAGAAGCACCTTTTATGTGGGTATATGTGGAAGAAGATGGTTTTCTCTCAGAAAGTATTTTGTATTAGATATGTTCCATTAATAATATACCAGAGGTAATGGAAAAAAATATTATGATGGGAAACTATCTAGTTTAGAGTGTAGGCCAGAATAACTATGATTACGTCTGAAACCTTTTTCTTCAAGTTAAGTACAGGTGGATTCGCCAGTCAAGCGGAATAGTTTTGAGGTAAATCTATGAAAGAGTAAAACAACGTTATAGGTTCAAATAAAGGATAGAGGCATTTACCTTAGTGTAAGAATGAGGTTATTGAAGAAAGAGTGTTACTCTGAGTTTGCATTTGATGTTGGTCATGAGTAGAATTTTTGAGGAAGAAATTTTCATTAAGGGTAGGAGAGTTGTCACACCTAATTTTCATTAAGGTCTAAAAATTTAGGGAGATTTGGGTGCAAATTGAAAGATAGTAAAATGGGCAGACTCTACTGAAACGTATTGGAATTTTAGTGGTTGAAGGGTATTTAGTTGGGTTTCAATTTTGGTTCAGTTAAGTTGGAATTGGTTGGTTCCTTTTTGGGAGACAAAATGATTAGTGATAGATGGTTAATCGAGGCTTTGGTAGCTATGTCTGAAAGAGGTCATATATATGTATGAGGGGTATTATTCTGCAAGTAGAATTATTTTCATTTCTTTTTTATTTTCTTCTCTGCCGCATCATCTTCTTTAGTTGTCCTAAAGAAGAGGAAGTTGAGAAAAGTTCTACTTGGGGTAGAGATAGTGAGGGTTGAGTCTAGAAACTAGAGAATCCGAAGAACTGATAAGTATCTTGATCTTTGTGTATTCGTGGATTTGAGAAAGAAAAGTAAGGATTTGTGAAATCTTTGAGAAAGCCTCTTTATGATACCAGATTCTAGGTTTTTAAATTTAAATACCTTCTGCTTAATTGGTATATTGGTTGTTACGCTTAGCTGCTAGGACGAGGAAGGCTCTAGCATTTGGTAAAGCTAAGCTGGCAAGGACGAAGGATAGCAGATGAGTTTCTATACACCATTCAGGGTGTTACTGGTTGTTGTGTTGTTTGCATGTTCTGCATATATGCCTACTCTGAGCTATATGGTTGTACATGATTACAGTGAATGAGAATGTTATGCATAAGATTGTGTAAATACATAAATGTCTACAAGTATGATCTTTTATCTGTATAAAGAATTATGTATCAATGAATTGATATGTGGCGTACTCCATGTTATAATAGTGTGCGTAATATCATGTGTGAAATTTTATGCTTATAAAATGTGGAGTACGAAGGGAGTTACTTTGGCGAGTCAGTTGAAGATAGGAAAATGGGCATAATGGAGGAATCGATGGATTGAAAATGAAATATGAGGAGGATTGGTTGGAGATTATCTATAGGTTCAACGAAGCAACACCATGAAAATTGTTAACTATAGGCTTTACGGAGCGACACCATGGAAATGGTCTATAGGGGCTACGGAGTGACACAATGAAAATGGTCTACAAGCTCTATGGAGCGATACCTTGAAAGAGGTTTACTGACTCTTAGGAGTCAAAATTCCATGGCGATCCATGGCATGATCCAATAGTGCATAGGTGCGCCTTATGACGAATTGAAGTTCACTAGTACAGTAAAGTAAGTGAAAACCACTGTATGATTCGCGTGGCGAAAGTGTAACGTAATAGTTATGGCTTGTATGGGAACACAGTCAAGTGTGCTAATAAGAGGCCCCGCCAAGATGCAAAGGAAAAAGGAGCATGTGAAAGCGCTTTGTACACAAGTATATATGGAAGAAGAGGGTTTTCTCTCAAAAGTATTTGTAATTAGGTATCCATAAGAGGTAATGGACAAGCCAACACGAGTTATGAGAAAGTGAGATGGTTCTCTAAATGTTAATTCTAGGTATTTGTCTGCAAAGAGTTTGCTATAAAAAGGAAGTCTGCCAAGGACAATCTTAAGTGGAACATCCACAAAGGGTTATATTAGGTGGAATGCCTGCCAAGCATTTACAAAGGAAGACGATGTCCATTTAGACTATCTAGCGAGGAAAAGCCTGCTAAGGACTATCTTATAATGGAAAGTCTACCACTTATGATTTAGCGAGGAGATATTCCGCTTGGGGATTATCTGCTGGGAAGTCCATTAGGACTATCGGATTAAGAAAATATCTGTTTGGGCTATCATGAAGAGGGGAACCCGGTTGGGATTATCTTACAGGTTCAATTTTGTAAGGAAAGAGAAGTGCTTAAATATTTGTCGAATCTTATATTTGGTAACCATATATGAAGAACAAAGTAAATGTGTTTCTTTCTAAAAGAGTAGTATACGCACAAGCTAAGTTCTAAGGAAGTGGATGACAAGGTAATACAATAAGTAAAATAGGGTTTTGACGCAAAATGAAGGAACCAAGGTAATAAACAGTCATTTTGGCGAAATATTAGTAAGTCTGCAAAAATTAGCCGAAGCTTTGTGCACCTATTTACGTGGCTATCTTTGGATGAGTCAAACTTGTCAAACCTGTTTCCCCTAAGGACCTGAACTTGAACAAGAGTTGGAGAGTAGATTGTATAGAAATAAAAATTTGTGGACTCTAATAAGATATTCAAGAACATTAGTGGTCGATTAGGGAATAGTTAGGTAGCTGAAGGAAGCTCTGTATGTTGCAACCGTCGTGTGATTTGGAGTCTGGAAGTAGAGAAATTTGGAACTGGTAAGTTTCCTCACCCCTCTGAACTTGTGGATTGAAGAAAATAAGTAGAGTAAGAGCCCCCAAAAATTCTGTATGATTATGGATTCTAATTTTTAAGGTTCGAATACCTTCAAGATAACCGAGAAATGGTTATTATGTTTAGTCGCCAAGATGAAGGAAGCACTGGCGTTTGGACAAGCTAAGCTGTTAAGAGTAAGGAAGCAAGGTGAGTTTCTATACTTCTATGAGATGTTGTGTGTTTAGCATGAGTATGTGTTAATTTTAGATGCATGGTCAGTGACTAACTTAGGATTTAGGCAAATCACACCATGAACCCACAGGTGAGTAAATTCACAAACGGATTAAAAATTAATCCATCTTAGGTCTAATCTAATGTATCATTCTTTAAATGAATACATCTATGTATCTACCTACTGAGTCAACTGCTCTAATAGCCAAGACTAGCCATCCCCCCAATTGGAATTGTAGACGACATAATAATCCTTCTAAGTATTTGAATCAAATCAAATGCACACTTTAATTCTTTTATGGGATTACGAGCTTTTTTAGATTGTACATTGAAGTAAGTTTTCTTTCTTGCAATGTAAACATTCTTACAGTATCACTTATCTTCAGTTTGAACTTAGACAATCAATGAGCTAATATTTGATTGTCACAGTTTTACTATGCATGCAAAACATGAAAGCCAAAAATACAAAAGATATAATAGTGACATGTGAAATTAACTTTATTTTTTTTATTCATCATTCAAATGCATAGAAAATAATTACATATTTACTAAAACATGTACACATTTCCTCGACGTGTTTGTTAAAACTCCTAGTTACAAGAGTTTTAGCAAATGGATTCGTAAGGTTATCTTTAGAAGCAACTTTCACCACATCTACTATTCCTACAGTGAAATAGATATCTGGATGTGTGTAAAGCATAACATACATAAGGCTTCCAACTACCGAAGCATATGGAACCTTACTTGTATGCTCTCTTTCTTCCACTGTCTTAGGACAGTCATCCAAAGAAAGATGAAAACCCGATGCAGTTGGCTTAGCGCTTGGTTTTGTATCAGTTATTGCAAACTGTTCTAGTACCTTATCGATGTATGAAGCTTTTGATTGAGCTATTGTTTTATTCTTTCGATCCCTAAGGATTTAAATTCCAAGAATATAACTAGCTTCACCCAAGTCTTTCATGCTAAACTGTTGAGATAGCCATAATTTAACCGATGATAATTCTTCTACGTCATTTCTGATAAGTAGAATATCATCAACATACAAAACGAGGAAGACCATATTTTTTTCCTTTATACGCTTATAAACACAACGTTCATTAGAGTTATGCTCAAACCCAAAAGTCTTGATCATTTGATCAAATCTTGTATTCCATGAGCGAGATGGCTGCGTAAGTCCAAAAATGGATGTTAATAGTTTGGAAACTTTGTGCTCCTTTCCTTTGGCAACATTGCTAGTGGGTTGAGCCATGTAAATAGTCTCATCAAAATAGCTATTCAAGAATGCTTTCTTCACATCCATTTTCCAGATCTCGTAATTGAGAGCAGAGACAATGGATAAAAGTATGTAGATAGACTTGAGCATGGTTACAGGAAAGAAGGTCTCATCAAAATCGATGCTTTCATTCTGTGTGTAGTCTTTCTCTACAAGTCTAGCTTTATGTGTTTCCACTTTTCCTTCTGCATTTCTCTTCTTCTTGTAGATCCACTTACACTGTATAGGTTTAATCCCAACCGGTAAGTCTACAAATTCCTACACCGTATTGGATTCTGTAGAATCCATCTCGGCATCCATGGCCTATTTCTAAAGCATGAAATCAACGTCCTACGTAGCCTCCTCCTTATGATTGAATTTCGTATTATAAATACTACCATCATGGATGAATAAGTCCGGTTTCTTAGAAACTCTCCCACTACGACGGATTCCCCTATGCTGTTGATTGTTAGCAGGTATTTTTACAACTTTCTCGAGAAAGTAAGATTCATATTGTGGAAGACTAAATTCCTTAAGCATACTTAATGGATCATCTTTCACGAGTTTAGTGATTCTTTCTTGGTTAATATGACCAAGCCTTAAGGATCATAGGTACCCTTATTAGAGTGAGAAGTTTTAAGCTTCTTATTTACCATTTCAGTTTGAAGCATCGAATACCTTTTTGGTTGGATAAAATAGAAAATGTTTTCCATCCATTACAGATCAAATAAAGATTTATATGAATAGCAATCCCTTTATTGAATGTCACGGAATAACCGTTATTAAATAAACATGCTGTAGAAATTAAATTCCTTTTAAAATGAGGTACATAAAACACATCCTTTAAAACAATATTCCTAAAATTATCAAAATGTAAAATAACTCCTCCCACTACATTGGCTGAAACATAACTCCCATCCTTGATTTGCAATGAAAGACTCCAATCAGGTAGACTTCTCATTTTGTTAAACCTCTGTAAAGAAACACACACATGATTAGTGGCTCTAGAATCAATAACCTAGTTGTCAATTGATTCTTCCACTAAGCAAGCTTCAACCACAAATAGTTCAATTCATTTTCCGTTTTTGGTAAGATAATCCAAATACTTTTTACAATTTAATCTGAAGTGCCCTTTCATGTTGTAGAAGAAACATTTGATCTTTTTAGGATCCTTTGACTTCTTAGTCTTCTTCCTATACACACGAGATGGAACCAAAGAATTATTCAATTTTTTCTTTCCCTTAGCATTCTGCATCCTTTAGAGCATACTGAGCCTATAGCTAAGTTTCTCCTGAACTAGCTTACCACTATTCAACATCAACTCATAAGATTGTAATTCTTTCATGTGTTGATCCAAGGCAAGTGTTTTGTTCCTCTAGTTGTAAGCATCCATAAAGCTAGTGAACTCCTTGGTCAAGAATTTAAACATTATTTCAATTTGAGTGTTCATGTCTAGTTCAATCTTATTGTCCTCCCCTTCCGCAAAGAATCTTATAAACTTAAGCATATGTTCTTTGACCAAAGTATCGGGTTTCTGTTGAGAGTTCATCAAATTTGTAATAGTGGATTCTTGAGCCAATGCGACTTGGCCTTCGAGCAAATCCTCCAAAATTTTCATGATCTCTTTAGCAGTATAAAAATTCTCGTGTAGCTTTTGCAGCACACTACTCATTGGTCGCAAAAATATAACATCGAGCAATCAAGTCAAAATCTCTCCAGTGATTTCTTGCTTTGGGCTAAGCTTCAGGTGGGCAAGGTTCGTCAAGGACAAATTTTCCTTTTTCACAACTAAGAACTATTAGCAAGTTTCATTTCCATTCTCAATCCCATTATATTTATTCTTAGTAAGAATGCTAATAAGAGGAGTATAAAACATATTTTAACTGGAAAATAGTAAAGATTCACTAATTACTATATTTGTATTAAGCAATTTTTTTAATTTTAGCAACATATCAAGAATGCAATATGATGTATGCGTCTTGTATTAAAACCTTTAAAAATAATTTTCCATTGCTACGATCATTCTTATACCCATCAATCATGTTGACTTGGGGTTCCATGATTAACTAGCAAGAACGTGGACTACATCCAATTAGTTTGTGATTCTTAATTCTCAAGACTCGACAAGAACCAACAACCATTTAATGTTTGGCTATCATCTCTAGCTTAAATTTTGTTTCTTAGGAAACTATTTAATAAGAGAGAATCTTGAGTGTGTCACCATTGACTCAACACCCATCATGAGAATGCTTTCATTTATGAGACATCTTGGGACAATCTCACTGAAAGTCATGCATGACTAGTTCTCCTTAAAAGGAAATGTCATCCATTGAACCTATATGATAAAGTTTACCTTGGGGTGCAGCCAAGGTAGGAACCGGTTCAGAACTTTATCATGCTATCACTTAAGGACCATCAATGGAGGCCGTAGGTCTTTCTCAAGGGCCTTCTTCCACTCAATATTTTAAAAACATGCAAGGTTTTTATCCTAGATTTCAGGAATGATCATATAATAGTTTTATTGGCATTCTTACCTAATATATATGACATGCTTCCAATATATGCATGACATGCTATGACAATTTTATAATATTCACATTTATTTATTCACAAGAATCAATCAATCATAAATTTTTTTTTGATTCTCCATAGTTTTTCTTTTAAGGGAAAAATCGAAGAAGTGAATGTGAACCGTGCACCAGGTAAGGTCCCAGGAAAGGGAGGCGAGTCATATTTGACCACTTAAAAACCATGTTTTTCCTTGCAAGAGCCAATCCTAGACATGTACCTTATCATTTCCACACTTCTCACAACAATCGAATAACCTAAAGAAGTGAATGGAACAATACAACACATGTATTTTCTCTTTACCACACTTTTTATTTTTAATCAATCAACTGTGGATCATCTCGTATAGATATCAAAATTATAATATAATATAATATAATATAAATATTATAAACAATTATAAAACATATATATAAGGAGATGGGTAATTAAAATAAAATTGTCACTCAAGGTTTCCATGGTTCTATTTTTAGAAAATAAATGAAAAAAAATTCACATTTTTTCACCACAATGCATTCCTTGGGTCTTCCACCACCATCGCTCCATCTTCTCCTCGTCATTGACTCTTTTTGAAAAATTACATTTAAGTCCTATGGTCATTTTCGACTCACAAGAATTCTATGAATTTATGAAAATAGCCCTATATGGAGATGATAGTCCACAGTCTATTTTCTAAGAACCACAACCTTGACAAAAATAACAAATATATAATATGCATCCATTCCCATATATAACTCAAAACATGCATAAAATCTAAAGAATGCCACTTTCTATGTAATTTAATCATCCAAGAAGAAGAGAAATCTAATTTGATTATATGTTTATACTTATAGATAGAGTACAACTTGACTCTAATACCAATTGTTAGAAAAACGGATATGGAAAACTCAGCGGAAAATAAGTTTAAGAAAAACAATCAGAGTTTTAATTTTTTTCCAAATTGGAACTTGGTTGTGATAAAACACTTAATCAAAATTGTATCTTTTCAATTCGTTTAGGATGAACACTTCGACCGAGTAGTCTTCTCCTCTATCATCAAGCTCACCTCTGTCGAGTGTGGGGTTGTTTCGATTTAGAAAACTTTCCACAAAATTACCAATGTGGTAATTTCACAATTTTTCTAAACTTTTAGGCCTTTGTAAATAAGAAAAATATATCTAGAAATCTTATAAAATAATTTCTTTAGAGAAATTTTTCTCTACAATTTTCTCTTGAATTCAAGTGTGTTAAAAATAATGACCAACTGCTTTCTTTATATAGGAATAGTTTAGAGAGTTCCAACTATTATTAAACTTAATCAGTTTAATATTAAATCTATTAAAATTTTAAAATATTTATCTACAAGATAAATATTAAATTTAATATAAATTAATAAAATACTATTAGGGTAAGTATTAAATTAAATTAAATATTAATTTTATTAAAATAATATTATTTTTGGAATAGTTAATTTGAAATCAAATTATCCGGTAAAGTCCCAGTAGGAGCATGATTCCTCCACTGCTCAACCGCCGAAGGACCACCCGTCGACCACCAAAATGCCGCACCTCAAGTTGGTTCAATTTGGGCCAAGGACGGCCTAACTGGTTCGGTCCAAGCACTGTTTGGATCGTCGGTCCCGTTTCACATACCAGGCTCAATTCCACAAGTTTTTGGGTCTTTATCTCAATTTTGGGTTGTCGGGCCCTATTTTCGATCTTAGGTCTAACTTTCAAGTTCAATTACCAATTTGAACAATTGTCTGACTTGAAAATTAATTTCCAAAAATATAATACTAATATTAATTAATTTGATTAATTTAATTTTACTTGAACAAAATTAATTTTCCCAAAAATCTCTAAGATCTTTCCAAAATTAATTTTTCTAGAAAGTTCTTTAATCAAGATCTCTAGTTGAACAATACTCATGACCACCTAATTTAATTCAGCAAAGGAAAAAGTGACTTAAATAAATTATTTTCAAAGTCATACAATTTTCTTCTGATTCAAATGAAGTTTGACTAACTTTTGTTGAGCTAGTGGAGGGACCAACCGGACATATACAATTAGGCTCAAGTAATTGCAAATATGTTTAGAAGCATCGTATCGATAATTCACAATTTACTTAATCATGGAGTCAGTCCACAAGATGTACCATGATTGAAAACTCATAATTGTATACTCTTTACAAAAGCATTTCATCCAACTTCTTTGTCTAATGACCCCGTAATATGTGTGTTACCCTTATATGATACGCTTGATTCCTTTGAGTTAAATGCTTTCACTCAATACAATCCTAGTTTATCTCATTGTCACCATTGTGTCTTCTTAATGATTAATATGATCACTAACAAAAAATGGCTGTAATAAATTGCTTGTTCGAGAAAAAGTAACCCGTGGCTACGTTCCATATTTATCAATCCACACAATGGCAATGATAAGATATCATTAACTCTTTAATTGAGCTATGGATTCCATTGGTGTTAGGAAAGCCATGCCAGACACAAGCTATGTACTCAACATACTGGCTATGAACTCAATCATTTTTAGAGCATAAGCCTCCACTTATATCAAAGTACATGAGTTACATATGCATGGTCAGTGAGTAACTCAACATTTAGGTAAATCACACCATTAATGTCACAAGTGAATTAATTCACAAATGAATTTCTAATTAATCCATCTTGGTTCAATCTAATGTATCATTCTTCCAATGAATACATCTATCTCTACCCGTGGAGTTAGCTATTGTTATAGCTAAGATGTAACACCCTATACCCGACCCGAATTACCGGATCCGGATACTAGGTGCTACAAGACTTAACACTTAACAAAAAGATTTAAAACTAGCATAACCTAATTAAAATAACTTCTTCACATCTATTTAAATGGAGTGCTAGTTAAATACTACAAAACTTTAAATGTTGTGTACAAGGCATTACAACTTAAAACCTTGCTAAAGACAGACTCATACATGGCGTAAGATACAATTTTCCATATTTCTATAATGTCATCTGTATGCATAATATCACTAATCGAACTGCTTCCTTAGTGCATTCCTGGCTTGGTCCCTCCTGGCGTATAAATTGTTTAATCATAACCTACATCACAAACATATTCTTGTAAGTTCAAATGAATTTAGTGAATTCTAATCTAGGTTACCTTTAAACGTTTATTGTTGAATTTGTAACAACTCATTTTTTAGTGGTGTCGAAAATAATGGTTTCGGGACCACAATTCTAACTAGAGAGTCCATAAATATATTTAATTAATACTTATGAGTTAAATACAGTATGATAGTGAATCGTGATTTAATAGATTTTATTAATTGGTCAATTAGTCAAGATACAAGTAGTACATTTTGAAAGTCAAGTGGTTTTGGAAAATGAGGTATCGAGACCTCATTTTCATAGACCGAACTCGTAAATATTGTTATTGAATATTTATAGAGCTATAATATAACTAGATTAAAGTTTGGTCGGGAAACTTTGATGATTTGATAGTTAATTAAGGAAAAAAGACTAAATCATAAAAACTATAAAGTTAATCAATATTGATTTTTATTAATTAAAAGGATTAATTAGTAAATGTCCATGGACTTATGTGGTAATTCAACCATATTGATTGACGGTGGACAGTTGGTGGCTCCTTTACGTGACAAATAAATTAAGTTAAAATAATATTTAATTATATTAATAATAAAACATGTTTTATAAAGTAAAAGAAAAAGAAAAAAAAGAAAGCCATCAAAAATCATTTTCATTCTTCTTATTTTTCTTCATGTCGTACCTCCATGATTAGGGATTGAAATGCTAGCGAACCTTTTTTCTTTGCATGTAAGTCCTTTTGAATCCAGTTTCTCATAATTTTTATATTTTTGAAATCGTTGCAACTAGGTTTAGCTAAGCCTATTTTTTTTAAAATTTTTAAAGATTTCTAAAGTTTCCATTGATATTAATTGAAGTTTTTGAATGTTTATGGTAGCTTTTGGAGCATAGAAACGAAATAGAATCAATTTGTTAAGTAAATTTTGTTAGTTTTGAGTTAGGAACTAAATTGTGATTATATTGAAAGTGGTAGGATTTTTTTGTAAATTATGATAACTAGGAGGCTTTATATGGACATAATTGAAGTGGGTTTAAAATTTGAAGTTTAAATTTGGAAGATATAATAAGTTCGATTATAAGGACTAAATTGAATAAAATGAAAAACTTTAGGGGCAATCGAATAATGAAATTGGGTTTATACATGTTTATAATTGGATGAAATAAGAGGGTTGGAGTTGATAAATTGAATTGACTAATTGAATAGATCGAAAATTGAATCAAATTGAAGATAGTCGGGGAAACGACAAAATTTACCGATTAGTCCTTAGAGAGTTATTTGTTTGTTGTCTTGACCAGGTAAGTTCATACGGTATATTTTTACTAAATTTTTATTAATTTAGAATTAAAATTGTAATTATATTTAATTGAATTTTTAATTATTTACAATTCAGTACAAAAAGGTAAGTGAGAAGACTAAATTGAATATGATGAATTGCAAATTGAAATAATCATGGAATTAACCTTAAATTGAACTAAAATAGAATATATTATGTGATGATGTGATCAAATGAGCTGAATTGATTTGATTTAGACTGGTTGATAGTGATAAGGACTAAACTGAATATATGTGAAAGTATAATATAATGCTATAATGTGAAATTAAGCTTATATTAAGATAATTTATTATTTCCGTATGTTGGATAAATGTACTCATTATGATAATAAATGTGAATTGAGGTATTGGTTGACAATGAAATATGAAATGAATACCCTATTAACTGTTCGAGTAATGTCGGATATAGTTGGCATGCCATAAGATAGGAAGATTTCAAGGTTACTTCGACCATGATTCGATGAGGCACTGGATGCCAATTTGCTTTGGTTATACCAGATGAACTAATGTCCAGAGTGTGAATACTGCAATAGAATGAAGAATTATGAGGCGGTATCCACAATTATACAAGTCGAGTTGTAATATAGATTTTACAATGAAGTAGGTGAGTACTCCGAGGAAATAAGAGATAAGAGATAATTTTAGGGTTTATTAAACTAAGGAAATAAAATAACATAAAAAATAAAATTGCAAGAGATAGAGAAAAATAGAGTGAATCAAATTTGAAGATGGGTGATTAACTAGCTTCAGCAATCTATACCAACTGTCTTTTCAGATTTTTCGTCAATCAACTAGTTGCTACTCTAGTGGGATCTTCCGATCTTCCTCTAATATAACTAGTCAGCAAGAACTATTTATCTTTTGACCTCACAGTCTAAACTGGTTTGGCGTTAAGGTGTTCACGAAAGAACAATACCAATTTTGAGTTAATTCCCACCTTGATGACTTCCCGAGGTTGTCAGACCTAGGGTTTGTTTTACTTTCTCCCTTTCCCAAATAGTTGATTCATTGAATTACCCTCCAAAATAATTAAAGGATCATGCTTCCACTCTCTAATCCCTTATAGAAGGATTAGTTCCTCATGGCTTTCATAAACAACATAGAATAAATGGAAGAATTCATCATAAGGAATGGATTGAAATAGAGAGTTTAAGAAAATCTTGATTGATATTGATAATAAACACAAATCCATAGAAGTTAATTTTCTCTACAATTAGATCTCTTGAAGAAAGTAAATAACTAAAATTTTCTCTACAATTAGATCTCTTGAAGAAAGTAAATAACTAAAACTAATAAAACCTAAGAAAGAATGAAAGCAATTCTTAAACCTAAAGAGAAAATCTAAGCTAATGGAATACTGTCCATAATGTGTGTCAGAGAGGTCTATTATAGCCTTTAGGTAGCCGTCATCCTTAGCCCTAAGGAAGTTGATGTTCTCGAGCTTAAAGTTTTATTGTGCAGACCAAAACACCCATACTCTGTGTTTTATTCCCGTCATAGAGACAATGTCACGACACACTAGGACCTGTGTTGCGATGTAGCAATTAGCATGTTCCTATGTAGCCATCTTTAGGGGTATGTCGCGACACCTTCAGCTTGTGTCATGACATTGAAGTCAGTTTTTCACTTTTTCTATTCTGCTCTTTATGTTGCAACATTGAATCTCCCATATTGTGACATAGCATCCAATATTGACCCGAAATGCCCTCTAATGGTTGAAATCACCTTTTTGATAAGTGATTTGCCATGATAGGAAAACTTTACCAAGCTAAGTAGCATGTAGTGTATAATTATAACCTAAGGTAAGTTATTTGGTTTTAATACCTATGAACTTACTAAGAAATTGTAATGTTTACTCCCTAGTTTCCTTTTTCCTTGTAGTGTCAAATTGTGGAACATGTCAGGCAGATCGTCAAGAAGCTCACACTATCCCGATATTGATTTAGTAGTCTTTCTATCACTTAAAACTTGGTTTTGTAGCATGTATATAGGTGATTCGTTTTTATTTAATTTTGAATTTTGGTACTTTGGTTCTTGATTGTGGTTTGAGTTTTGAATGAATATATGTTTTGCATATAGAATGGACAAATGTTTTAATGCAATTAATGTGTTTGGGTTTTGGCATTGTTGAGCTTGGATAAATGTGAACATGTGCATATAGTCACTTAAGTCAAGGTTGAATGGTATTTGCAAATGAGAAGGGCAAGCTTGTGTATTGACACATATATATATGTTTTGGTTTAGGTTGATTTTGCTTATAAACATATAGCTCTATATGTTAACTTAATAAAATAATGTTTGGTCTATGGTAATGTTTGGAATGTGACATGCATATGGACTATGTATATTATGAATTTAATCATGGATTAAGTATGGATTATAATTGCTTGTGTCTAATATTTGTGATGGTGCCTATAAGGGCATATTGGTTGTATGCTTAGAAATGAGTTTATGTTATGAACTGTCATGAATTAGTTAAGTTTTGGGATTTATTTACTTTGGTTATTGAATGCATTATAGGTCATTATGGGAAGGATGAGTATTGATATGTGATGGTGAATTATAGTATAAATGATGAGAATGTTATTTGAGTACCAAATGTAGTACACTTGAAGTTAAAATGATTGGAAAATGACTTGTATGTGAAAGGTATGTGTATGTGAGTAAGAATACGTTGTATAGAAATGGAACGACTTGGTGTATGATACAAAGTTGTTAGTTGTTTATTGAGTATCCTTGGATTGGGATTATTGGAAATGGATTTGAATGATATTATGTAGATCTATTGATATTTGAGTTGTTTAGTGAATAGTGTCTTGATTTTGAGCATGAAAATGTTTTCAAACTTGTGATTTTGACCATCTGGGTAAAAGTATCGATACTAGGGACCCAAGTATTGATACTTGACCAAATGAACATTGTTTTGAAAGTGGCAGAATACCAAAATAGTATCGATACTAATTTTTGGTATCAATACCTTTGACAAAATATCGGTATTGTTTATTTTGTATTGGTACCTAGTTCTAAGTTTTGAAAATCTTTATATTGGTCCTTAATGGTGCTCGGATCTAATCAACTATGATTGTATACTCGATTTAGCCTTTATTTGGTTCATAACTTCTATTATGCATGTATTTAGAACAACTTGATGATTTAAATTGAATCCAAAGTTATGATTTTTGTGTGAACGTTCCGTTAATTGTTGTAGCATCTTGAAACTTGGGTTCGGTGGTCAGACCGGGTGAGGGGTGTTACAGAATTCCTCAACTCTAAGATTCTGGATTTCATTTCAGTCTTTAGTGAATACTTTTCTAATACAGGGCTCTTACATATATGTCAACTTCCATACTTGGCCACCACATGCACAATTCACTCATTAAGCAGATTACAGATTTCACCACTCAATGCGTTGCTTATTTTCTCTTCAAAAAACGTATGCATTCCTCAAAAGGATATTTATACCAAATCTACCTTCGGCGGATTCTCACCCAAGATGGTGTAGTTCTTGGTAGATACTTATACTAATTGTTCTTTTAAGACGAACTTTATATGGATCCTACCTTTGGTGGATTCTTATATTGAATTTAGCAGCTATCAGAATACCAGTTATATTATATCTTAAAATCAACCCAGAGCACACCTTATTTTGATGGATGAGATATTCTAAGTCAACCCACGGAATCCCAGGCAACCATGTTACATATCATGAGAATGCCCAGGTTTGGCGGACAACTTAAACCACCAAATATTACGAATACGCCAAGTTCTCTATACTGATGAGCTACTATGGCAGATTCGCTTTTTGGAAACACTACAAAGGACTCTTTCAGGAAATACCCTTAGGAAAAATTCAAATTTCGCCATAAGGCTATCCAAACAGGGTATCTTCAAACTTACCCCGATTTCTGCCATAGAGTTAGCTGGTGGAAAAGTCTCAAAGCTTACTAGATCTCACTACAAAGGCGGTTAATTAGATTTTGCCTCAAGGGCAATATAGAATATGCCACATAGACTTTACAAAGAATTTCATGTTTACTGTCCCGGCGGACCATCTCTGTGGATGGCATGGGGCTTCTCTGACGTAGTCTTACACATATCTTCATGTCGTGTTCAGCTAGTTTGGTTTACATCTCACAAGAGGCTAGACCATGAATATTGTCATATAATGACATGGGTTTCTACCACCTGGTCTTACATATATCTTTATGTCATGATCTGCCAGTCCAGTTAGCATTATAGTTACCATACCGGAGGCATCACATCCATAATTACATCTACCACGTCATAAATTGACATTCTACCGAACCTCTATTTCTCCAACATTCTCAACCACACATCATACATATAGCATAAGTACCCATTCATGAAGACTTCACTCATACTTATAACAGAATCATATATCCTTGCATGATTACATCATCATGTTCATTCAACACAGTATACGCTTCATGTACAAACATCTAATTATTTCCTAGAAAACACTTACACTAATACATACCACACATCCTACAATTTCACTCATGCAGATGCTTCACGAGGCTCACACACATACGTTCCGTTACCTTAGGAGACATGCATCATTACAAGAACATCAGTCATATAAAGATTCTATTTAGAATGACATAACTGGGTTGAGACTAGAGACTCACTTGAGACAGACCTTTATTGTAGCTTGGAGTCCCTAATCTAATCGTCCTTCCCGAACCAATAGCAACAACATCTTTGAAGGACATGGATTTTCCATTTAAACCCAATTTACGGATAATTTACCAATATATAAATTATATACAACCCTCATGCAAGGCCTTCTATTCACTCCCTACTCTATTTATGTCTTTTAACATCCTTACTCTTTCCAAATCATAACATGCAAAGCTATTAGACTTGCCAAGAGGTTGAAACACCCATTGTTTAACCCAAAAACCTTAGCTTCCGGATTAATAAAGAAGAAAAGAATATTTAGGTTTAAAAAGAACCAGAACATAAAACAAAAGAAAAACTATCTCAAATGTTTACAGAAATTGTCCTTTAAATGCCTTACTAAAACCGAGAAAAACATAAAAAGGAAATCTAGATTAGATTTGACTAGTCAAGTCCATTTAGTTGACTTTTAACCAATCCCACTTGAGGACACACTTGCACAGTGTTCGAGCAAACCAAACATACCATACCTTTGGCGGTAACTCTCATAAGGCGTGCTCTTAAAGACGATTTAATCCCCCACAACCTTCTTATTTATTGGTTAAGCACTTCATGCACAGTCAAAAGTCTGATGCGTAATCTTCAATTGGCATACCCTTTCTTCAATTAGAAAACACCCCGAGATAAAATCTTTAGATATTACATGAGTAGATATATTAAGCACCAGATTTTAACTTGCCAAATTTCTGAAAAATGGTGGACAATACTAAAATAGTGCACCTAAATAGATAACATTCATATCTACTCGCATGCTTATTGGATTCGCCAAATTTGGGATGTGACACAAGACGAGTCATCTCCTTAATTGGAATTGTAGATGACTTAATAATCCTTTTAAGTATTTGAATCAAATTCTCACTTTTATTCTTTTATGGGATTATAGACTCGTTTAGATTATCTATTGAACGTAATGTAAACATTCTTACAGTGTCACTTATCATCTGTTTGAACTGAGACAATCAATGAGCTAATATTTGCTTGTCACAATTTCGCTATGGATGCAAAATATGAAAGACATGAATACAAAAGACATAATAGTGAAATGTGAAATTAACTTTATTTATTTATTCATCGTTCGAAAACATAGAAAACAATTACATGTTTAATACAATATGGGTACATTTCCCAACATAGTGGTGGGGTAAGACCTTTTCTATTAAATCAAATTGTATTGATTCATACAACATGAGCATACAATTTTGAGATTTCTAAGATGGTATAAATATATACATATGTTAGAGTATGCCAAAAGACCAATCATGAGATGATTGTAATCACATACTCGTTTTACCTTTTTGTTAATATAAGTCATTGCCATTGCCATTGCCATTTTTATTTCAATTTCTTTTTATGTGTATAAATAAACTAGTTAACAGTAAAGTCCTAACAATAATATGATTATTCTTAAAAAGATCCTTAGTCAAGTATTATTGTGGACATGGACAATGATAATGCATTGAGACTAAAGTGTAGGTGATTGATGACAAAGTGTTGTCATCGACATAGAGATGTCAAAATCAATACATGAGTATGTGTTAGTGAACAACATACTGGATTGACCTGCCATGAGTATGCTTCTTGGATTATTATGTAATAGTCACAAATATTACTTATAGTGATAACTATGTATATGATCCTCAAATTAAGATCATCCTTATCCTAACATCGTGAGCCGTATATTTTGATATAGTCAAACGTATACCATAGCAGGTTGTGCTATAAAGGCTGATGTTGGATATACCACAATCCATGTAGAGGGATATGGTTGATAAAGATAGGATTTATCCCTCCTACATAATGGGAGCAATATCTTAGGCCTCTTAGAGTAAGACTAAAAATGCATGACCATGCTCGAATAAGTTGATATGAGATATCACACTTATTTGTTTATTGTAGTCTGCTTAGAAAATCAAGAAATACGATATTGGACTATACAAGTGTGACTATCTCATGACTTGTGTCCAATCTAGATATTAAGGATAAAAGGATATAATACATGAAAAGATTATCATAGAAAGGTTATGTCGAATCACGACTTTTTGTAACTTGGGTAGCAATAATGCATTGCTAGAAACCACTTATTACTTGTAATGTTAGAAACATTCTAATATTACTACCAACATTGCAAGAGCCTACAGGGTCACACCCTATAGTTGAAATAAACATAATCCAAATACATTTGGTATTGTATTTAGCTGTCACATGAATTAAATTAATTGTTGAATTAATTTAATTTGATAGTGAAATATTAAATACATTATATGTACAAACTTTTTGTATACAAATAGAGAACACAGATAAAATTAATATATGAATTTGATTCATACAAAATATTAATTATATATATTTTACCAAAATTATTAATATAAATAGTTATAATAATTTCAGTCAAAATATAAAAGGACAAGGAAAGTGATATTCTTTTGGAAAGAATATAATTCTTTTAATGACTTTCCATTTGTTTCTCTAATAGTAGTATAATAATCTCGTTTTTCTTTTTGATATATGATATTAAAAATAAAATAAAAAAAAGATATCCAAGTAAACACAAAAAAAACAAGGTTTAGCAGCCATATTTGAATTCTCTATGAAATTGTTCAAACAGTTTTTCTATTCGACTATGTAGAGGCTAGGACGTTTTATTGGAATCAACATCAAATCAGCAATATCCTTTCATCATTTTTTTAGTTAAGAAAGTATATCTTCAACCCTATTTTAATTGGTTCCGTTCCATGTACATGGATCCATGCCAGTGGATCACTGAAATAATTTTTCTGCTTCCCCACGGGGCGGTGTCGATGGTCACGACAACATATTGTTGAGATGATATGAAAAATTGATATTCTGAAATTGCTATTGTGAATTATATTATGTGACGTGTTTCTACTTGCTTAATCAGATGCATTGATTTCCTTGTGATGGAACTGACACTAGTCTTCATAGCTCACCAGATAACCCACCAGGTTAGGATGTAGACACAACATCCAGAGAGTCTCGGCTTGGCTTTGCTTTTATAAAAATATTTTAGATTTCTTTTACGAAAATTTTATTATTCAGTGATTGCAATTGCTTTAATTTTGATTTTGTGACATAGGACTTAGGATTTGGGTTTAAATAGCGTGCATGACACTTAAATTACTTCTAGGATGTTGAAATTTTATTTTTAAATAACTATGCATAAAATCTTATTTCTATTAAATTAAAACTAAGTTGAATGTGACTTTTCTGCTACTAGTTTTTTTTACATTAAAATTGAGGGTAATAAATAAATGGAAGGTTAACTAAGTTTTTTGAAAAACGATCACCATTACATAGAGCAATTAATATAAAATGATTTTTGATAACTTGCATACTTTTTTCTGAAAATTGACTAAGTTCTCCACTATAATAAACAAATGTTTAATATGATTGTTTTGTAAACTCTGATAACTCTACTAGGTCATTTCGGTGTCTAATGTAATCTTCCGAATTCATGCTTAACGTCTAGGTCGAGTTGTGGAGGTTACATATTGGGAAGTCCATTAAGATTACCTGATTAAGGAAATATATGTTTGGGATATCATGAAGAGAAGGGAATCAAGTTGCGATTATCTTACAGGTGTAATTTTGTAAGGAAAGAGTAGTGCTTAAATATCTGTCGAATCTTATATTTGGTGGCCATATACGAAGAATGAAAGTAAATGTGTTTCCTTCTAAAAAGCTAGTATACGCACAAGCTAAGTTATAAGGAAGCGAATGACAGGATAATACAGTAAGCAGAATAGGGTTTTGACGCAGAATGAAGGAACTAGGCTAAGAATCTGTCATTTTAACCAAACATCGGCAAGTCCGCTAAAATTAGTTGAAGATCTGTGTACTTATTTACCTGGCTATCTTTGGATGAGTCGAACCAGCAAGATAGAATAGATGTTTGAGTTTAAGCTTGACGAGACAGGTCTCAAAAAGAGGGGTTGTTGAAGGAAGACGATTATGTTGAAATTCGCTCTGATATAGCCGTCAATGATATGTTTATGAAGAATTTTCAAGCATCGAAGGAAGACGATTATGATACAGGATCTCACTAAGTTCATTTGAACTTATGAGTGACTTACCTTGAATGTAGGGCCAAGGAGTGACACGAGGATTGTGTGGAAGGACCAAGCCAAACACCGCCAAGCCCATGCGAATGACATTGTAGTTGAATTATGCATATTGAGGGGCACCCTTAGAAGCTACGCCTCGGGGCTCGTATATGTAAAATATTATCAAAATCTTATGTTTCCAGTCACTATAAATATTTGTTCATGCTCAATAAGGCAAAATGATTGTATGCGCCTTAGTACTTGTATAATAGTAAATTTATTTGAGGTTCAAATTTTGAAACATGTTGTTAGATAAGGGATTAGATGAAATTCATATGGTGAATATGGATTAGAACTGACATTGTTTGATTTTAAATTAAATCAAGTTAGAAAAGTTGTTAAGTAATACGGTCAATCGTGACATTCGTCACCTAGACCCAACGATCCGGTCATGTATAAAGGAGTTACAAATTACTCCAGATAATATCTCTATCTTTATTTTCTATTTATATTCCCTTCAAACCTCATTATCAATGTCTCAAGTCCATGTGCAATTTTGTACAACACAAATCATAACAGTCTTCTTTTAACACTTTTCTTTCACTTAATCAAAATTCACATATTCAAATTTCCTTAATTGAAAATTCTCACATTCACACTTTTCTTAACTTTAGATCTGATAATAAAAGGAAATGGATCAAGATCGTATTCAAGTTGTTCAACTCAAGAAAAAAGGATTTGAATCTGACTTGAAAAGAAAAAATCAAATAGATTTAGGAAAACAAGAAAAAAAATAAAATAACTAAGATAAGAAATTTAATAGTAAAGAATTAATATTCAAAATAAAAACTAAATAATGAAATGATAGAATAAGAAAATGGAAGATGGAATGAGTAAATCGAAGCATATGTTGGATAAGTGTCCAATTGAACCCTTTGAGATATAAACCCCAACAAACTCAATTAATGACTTTAATCAACCCTCCAAGAAATAATTCATGGGAAATTTGAAGGATGAATAATGAATTCCCATGACTCTTTGAAGAAAATCCAAGAGAAAACTACTTTTAAAAATCACAAGAAAAAAATCTTGCACAAAGAAACTAACTCCTAAAGTTGAAAATTTTATTAAAGAAAGCAGTTGTGTTTATAAGTATACTTATGGACCATCTTTCACGAGTTTAGTGATTTTTTCTTGGTTAATATGACCAAGTCTTAAGGATCATAGGTACCCTTGTTATCGTGAGAAATTTTAAGCTTCTTATTTACCATTTCAGCTTGAAGCATCGAGTACTTTTTTGGTTTGATAAAATAGGAATTGTTTTCCATCCATTACAGATCAGAAGAAAGATTTATGTGAATAACAATCCCTTTATTGAAGGTCATGAAATAACTGCTATTAAATAAACATGCTACAAAAATTAAATTCCTCTTAAAATGGGGTACATAAAACACATCCTTTAAAACAATATTCTTAAAATTATCAAAAAGTAAAATAACTTCTCCCACTGCTTCAACTGAAACATAACTCCCATCTCCGGTTCGTAATGAAAGACTCCTATCACACAGACTTCTTATTTCGTTAAACCTCTGTAAAGAAACACACACATTTGTGGCTCCAGAATCAATAACCTAGTTGTCAATTGATTCCTCCACTAAGCAAGCTTCAACCACAAAGAGTTCTATTTATTTTTCATTTTTTGTAAGATAACCCAAATACTTTTTTCAATTTGATCTGAAGTGCCCTTTCATGTCGTAGAAGAACATTTGATCTTTTTAGGATCCTTTGACTTCTTAGTCTTCTTCCTCTACACACAAGGTGAAACCAAAATCTTATTCAACTTATTATTTCCCTTAGCTTTTTGTATCCCCTTAGAGGATAATGAGCCCACAGCTAAGTTTGCCTCAAGTTTCTCCTGAACTAGCTTACCACCATTCAAAATCAACTCATAGGATTGTAATTCCTTCATGAGTTGAGTCAAGGAAAATGTCTTGTTCCCCTAGCTGTAAGCATCCCAAAAGCTAGTGAACTCCTTGGTGAAGGATTTAAACATTATTTCAATTTGAGTGTTCACGTCCAATTCAGCCTCATTGTCTTCCCCTTTTGCAAAGAATCCTATAAGCTTAAGCATATGTTCTTTGATTGGAGTGTCAGGTTTCTGTTGAGAGTTTATCAAATTTGTAATAGGGAATTGTTGAGCCAATACGACTTAGCCTTCGAGCAAATCCTCCAAAATTTTCATTATCTCTTTAGCAGTATGAATAAATAAAATGGAAGAGAAATTTTTTGAAAAAAATTAAAGAAACCTTTATTGATAAGAAATTATTCTAGGTAGACATACATCAGGTAGGGGTAGAAATAACAAGGCACCATGGTATACAGATTATTTGAATTACATTTTCAAAGCATTTTTTCAATAAAAGCATCTTGGCAAAAAAAGAAGAGAATAATGCATAAGTCAAAAAAATTATATTTGGGAAGATCCGTATGTGTTTCAGTAATGCACAGATCAATAGTATGAAGATGTGTGGCTGAAGAAGAAATAAACAACATCTTACAAGGATGCCATACTTCACCCTGTGGTGGAAATGTTACAGAAAAATAACTGCTTAAGAGATATTGCAATCGGGATCTATTGGCCAACAATGAATACTTATGACTTTGTATAGGGATGTGATAGATGTTAAAGGACTGGAAGTATATCAAAAAAAAAAGATGAACTGCCACAAACGGGGACCCTTGAAGTGGAGGTATTTGAAGTTTGGGGATTGATTTTACGAGACCCTTCCCAAGTTCTTTTGGAAATCAGTATATCTTGTTAGTTGTTGACTACGTTTCCAAATGGGTTAAAGCGATAACACTACCTACAAATGATACAAAATCAGTTTTCAAATTCTTAAGAAAAAACATCTTCTCTAGATTTGGAACACCCCGTGCTTTGGTATGTGATGAGGGATCTCACTTTTGTAACAAGCAGTTCGAAACAACCTTAGCCAAATATACCGTGAGACACCGACTAACCATAACATACCATCCACAAGCTAATGGGCAAGCAGAGGTGACTAACCTGGAGATTAAGCAAATATTAGAAAAAAATTGTCAACCCAAATAGGAAAGATTAGGCATCGAGATTAGATGACACACTATGGGCTTATAGAACAACATACAAAACCCCTTTAGGCATGTACCCTTACAAACTAGTTTACAGAAAAAACTGTCGTTTACCAATTGAGCTAGCGAAGAAGGCATATTGGGCAATAAAATAATTGAATTTAGACCCCGAATTGGCCTAGAAAGAAAGATTATTTCAGTTGCAAGAATTGAAAAAATTTCACTTTATGGCCTATGAAAATGCTAAACTATATAAAAAGAGAAGCAAACTCCGGCACGATGCTAGAATAAGAAAACAAGAGTTCTTACTAGTACAAAAGGTACTCTTGTTCAATTCAAGATTGAAATTATTTCATGAAAAATTAAAATCAAGATGGATAGGACCATAAACTATAAATGAAGTGACACCTCACAAGGCAATATAACTTATATAAAACAGAGGGAAAAATTTTCTATTCAATGGTTAAAGAGTAAAACATTATTTTGGAGGGACGACTAAAGAAGTAATCGAAAAATAAGTGTAACAATGCAAGGTGATATGCGGTCAATTTGAAGGAAGAGAAACTATGGAAAGTGAAGGGGAGACAAATGAAGAAAGTGAAACAAATAGGGTCTAACAACAATAATCAATCATAATAGAAACTGCTCTTCATGTCGCAGCATCAGCATAACATGTCGCGACACCAAATGAAATTCAACACAAGCAAATTGCCTTCAGTGTCATGACAACCAATGGGGATGTCGCGACAACCTTACATAACTTCTTGTTCTGAACTCAATAACCTAATACATGCTTGTAGTAGAGTTTTAGTATACTTAGGACTAATTAATTAGTATCTCTTCAGAAATAGCATCC
Organism: Gossypium hirsutum; assembly: GCF_007990345.1. NCBI lineage: Eukaryota > Viridiplantae > Streptophyta > Magnoliopsida > Malvales > Malvaceae > Gossypium > Gossypium hirsutum. The sequence continues at coordinate 20,922,386 of NC_053444.1, forward strand.
CTAACTCACCCTTAACCCTTAATTCTAATCATTATCCTTCCTTAGAAGTTAATAAGCCACAAAAATACCTTTTCCTTTTCCAGAATTTGTGAAAATTGTAGGATTTTTCTATAACCTCTCAACCAATTCAACAATCGCGAAAGAGGACATTACATCAAATTTAGGTTCAATTTTATTACAAATTATTGTTTGAAATCATGAATACATCTGTTGAATTCTAGGTAAACGACACAGACAAATACCTACAATAGTTACACCCCAATACATTTGTCCAAGAATAGGGATTTGACCCTTTTAATGAGGAACTACAAGGGAGTCTGAGAAATTGCAACTAAACTTGAATGGACTACCTTTTGCCTACCACCCAAAGAATTGATAATAATACCTATTGTGCAGGAATTTTATCTCGCATTGAAAGAAAAAGAAGCAACAATAGCATATTATGATATGCGAACACATGTCAAAGTTAGAGGGGTCAACTATTGGTAACTAAAAGAAGTATTTGGCAATTTTTTGAGGCTCCATACTATTTTCGTGATTACATGTTCAGAACAAATCTCAAACAATTCAAAAGCGTAGACATGGAAGAAGTTTTGATATTTTTAACTGAAGAAAAAGAAGAAAGGACGTATCAACTAGGTAGAAAGATACCAGCGACACTCAATCAAGCATTAATGACTCCAAAGGAAAATTTTTGGAAAAAATTCATATGTTCAAGAATTTGGCACATAGCAGACATCTCCAATATCAACCCAATACAGGCTATTCTGGTATATACGATTTTGCAAAATAAGCATATATGCATAGGTACTTGGATTTACCAAAGTATGATTGAATGTGTATGGGATCAATCAAAAGGAATATACTTCTCACATCTAATAGCGTAATTATGCAAAATGGCAGGACTATCCATGGATTCACTAGACACGTAGTTGAAACCTCCAAAGAAATTATTAGGAGACGAACTATACAAACAATTTGTAATACTTCACTGAAGATAAAAGGAATAAAGGAGAAAACGGAGACTACATGAAGGAGATGAATAAGGAAGTTCTTTTTAACTCTTTTTCTTAAAAAAACCTTATCTATATATATGGAGTTATACAAACATATTTTAGCCTTATACAAGTTAGGAAAATTAATTTAGATAAATTTATAGAAATACTTTAATTATATACCTTGTGTGTTTTCAAATTTTCTATGTAAAAACTTCACGTGAAAGGAGCATAATATTTACGATCTTTTATCAAGAAGCACCTACCATTAGACCATTGTAACGTCACGATCAATCGGGTAACTTATTTCCTTACATTTTCAAGGATGCACATTAGGGACAATGTATTATCTAAAGTGTGGGGGTAACATAGGGAATTTGTTTTTAAATTTTCATGCTTTCTTTTAATTTTTATTGTCAAATGTGTACTTGAGCTTATAGAAATACAAGTGATTGGTTAGAAGCATGTACATAGGCTGACTGTATTTACTATAAATTTGGCATGACAATAAATGATTTTAAATCATTGGTTATTACAATACTAAATTCTATATATTACACTTATTGATGAACTTTCATGCAAAACTTGAGCCAAAAGCACTAATTTGTACTTACCCTTTCTCTTTGGTCCCGAATTGTATGAATATAGATGATTGGCCATACGTAGTAAAGGTTAAGTATATACATCATGCGAATTTTGTAAAAATAGAGTCAAATAAGAAGAAGCAGTGTGATATAGTAATTATATGTTAGCCAACATGTGCAAAACAAAAAAAAATCAAAAAGAAAATCAAAACGAGTAGAAAAAAGCACGTGAATTAAAAGCATTGTGAGTGAGATGTGTTGAAAAAGATCAAAAAGTCACAAAGTCACAAAATTAGAAAAACTCAGTCATAGTGCACAAAAACTAGTTAGTTAGCCGTAGTTGCTATATTATGTTGTGACTTCCTCTGTGAAGAAATAAGGAATGTGAGAGAAGGAGAAATAAGATGGTGAGCAAGCAAGGGTTACTAAGGGGGAAGAATAAGGAAAAATACTATGTGCCAAACTATTTTTGTTACATACCTGTAGTAAGCCTTAGAACATTACAAGCTGAAAAGCCCTATGTGACCTAGGTAAATTTATTCATGAATTGACATTATTTTGAGCAATTACATTAACAAATGTTTGTATTCTGCTAGGATAATCAAACTACTTGTATGATTTATGGATGGATTCAGATATTTGAAAACCTTAATGTTTTTATACTATGTAATATACTGAACTTATGTATTTGATATTGAAAGTAGTAAGTCATTTATATATCATGTTAGGACTATGTGTAAATATAAAAATACCTAGTTATGAACTCTGAAACTAATCTTTGTACTATACTTTCTCAAGGGTCATCTTTTATTCTTTTTGTTTCTGTCTTACCTTGCTTGAGGACAAGAAATGACTTAAGTATGGGAGAGTTTGATCTGTCATAATTTGGTGTAGCAGATTAAACTACTTTTCATATTTTAAGAGCTTGAATGCAAGTATTTTTATTATTCTTTAGTTAAGTTTTCATATTTTACTTTAAATTCAATAAAAAAGTGTATTTTGAGTCTTTTATTGACCTTATGGGCCAAATGAGGCCTAAAAGTGAGCTAGTGTACTTAGTGAGTGTGCAGAAGACCATTTAAAGGCGTAGGAACTCAAGGTTGGCCGTTGTGTTACAACACAGGGAATTCAATGTTGCAACATATGGAGCATAATGCAAGAATTACCATACTGCCTTCGGTGTGGTGACACACCCCTGTGGCCACCCCTGAGCCATACATATTGCCTTCAGTGTTGTGACACAGGCACTAGGGTGTCGCGACACCAGCCCTGTATGGGATTAATTATGAGCCTAGGGCATTTTGGTCCGCACAATAGAAATTAAACACGAAAATGTATGCTAACCTAGGGTTGAGGACAACGACTACCCTAAATCTATAAATAGGCTTAATTAGCAGTTGTTTAGGGATAACTTTTCATATTCTAAGTTTTTCTCTATAATTTTAGTTTAGTTTCTCTTTCTCTTAGGCTTTAGATTTATTTTATAGTTCTTTTCATTAGTGTTCTTCAAAGAACGTGATTTGTAAATACGATCAGACTATTGTGGATTCTATGCTTCATTCAAATACATCTCAGGATTCTTCTTAAATTTTTTTCTTCAATTATTTTTAATGTTCATTCAAATACGTGATTTGTAAGTGCCATGTAAGGTTTTCTTATCGAATCAGCTATTTGGGAGGGGAAGAACTTAAAACCTAGGCTTGACGACCCTAGAAAGTCATTTAGGTGGGAATTAACCCAAAATTGGTATGGTCTATCCGTGAACACCTTAGCCCTAAACCTGTAACACCCCAGAATTTTTATTTTTGTTCTTGCGAAGGTGTGACACAACTGTGTATCTACTTCAGTGGTTAAATGTTCTTGGTGTGTAAGATGTCTCAAGTTCAAGCTAGGACTTGGGCAAATTTTTGTATTTTTATTAAACCTTATCTTTGGTTAGTAGACTTTTAAGTAAAAGTTGGCAA